>NC_058524.1:419033632-419336653 GCF_904849725.1 Hordeum vulgare subsp. vulgare
GGGAAGCAACCTTTGAACCAGGAGAATATGCTTACCTCTGAGTAACCCCTATGAGAGGAGCGAAAAGGTTTCACACATGGGGAAAACTCGCACCAAGGTATATTGGCCCCTTTCTACTGATCTCAAGAAGAGGCGGAGTCGCCTATCAGTTAGAACTACCGCCTGAATTGTCAGATGTCCATGATGTCTTTCATATCTCACAACTAAGAAAGTGCATTGCACCACCAATTAAGCAGGCAGATATAACTGAGCTAGAATTGGTTAAGGATCTCACCTATGAGGAGAAACCCGTCAGAATCTTGGATGAGATGGAAAGAACTACCAGGAGTAAGGTGCTTAAGTTTTATAAGGTGCTATGGGAACACCATACTGAGGAAGAAGCGACATGGGAGAGAGAAGATTTCTTGAGATCTGCATGTCCATACTTGTTCCCTGAGCAACCGAAACTCGAGGACGATATTCATCCTAAGGGGAGTAGGTTTGTAACACCCTGATTTTTTCCAACCTTTTCCTTTTAAAATATTTATGGAGTTTCACTTGCCATCTCGTGGATTTTCAAATTTTGTCAAGCAAGTTGGATTGTAAGTCTCTGATTTCTTGTCTCAAGCAACCCAAAACCTTTTGTTTCTTGCCAAGACCTTTCTTGGAATAATTTGCATTAATCAAATCTTTTAAATAATTGTTTTTATATTTTGGGGAATTATGGCATTAGAGTGGGTTGTGAAGCAACCTATAGTTGGAATAAGCTATTCACCCCAAAACTTTTTCCACATGTTCTCAGTATCATATGATTTCAAAATCTTCAAAAATATTTCATTGCCCAATATAAAATTTTGGCTATAAAAATTATTTATTTTATGACTAGAATTAACACTTTGTCAAGAAACCCTATTTTTGCTGTTTTAGAAAATTCCCAATAAATTTACTTAGTTCAAATATGTAAAAACATATGATGATCTATTACAAATTTTGAACAGTAAGACTCTGCTAAGTTTATGTTAAAAATGAACCTTTGTGAAGGAAGTGCTAGCTAGAGTTGCACAAATGAACTGCAAATTTTTCGACATGAGTGCACTACTAAATGACACTCCTTCACCAAGCTTCACCATTAACAGGGCTGGCATGAGAGTGCCATGAGCTCATTTGTGTTCTGGACCAGAAAGGTGATTTACAAAGGAACCATATCCATTTGATCTTCAAACCCTGTCCAACTTTGCCAGTCTGTAGTCTTTCCTATGCTGGTTAACCTAGACATGCTAGTTTGCCCTAATCTTAACCCATTTGAGCTCTAGATCCTCCCCTAGTTTGCTGGCAGAATCTATTGTTGATGCCACACTTCGGAGGAGTGAATGACTGGTCGATCTGATGATAGGGAGTGACTGGAGAGAGTAAGGTCGACACCCTAGACAAGGTTCCCAGGCTTGCGAGGATCTGTGGCAGCAGTAACCATGGTGCCACGGTACTAGCATGCCACATCGTGCACGCTGTGCAGCCGTTTTGCAGACCGAGCCACTCGAGTCGTCCATCGCTACCCCTATGTATCCTTAGCGTCGAGGGCGTCCCTGGCAGCCGCGTGGCACCTCCGGAAGGCCCTGGGTCGCCGGAGAGGGTCGCCACCGCTCCCTGCCAAGCCCCTCCACGGACCGAACAGTCGGCTCCGGCCAATGTGGGCGTCTGCGCGCCATTAATGGCGCAGGAGACGTCTCGTCGACCCTCTGCCCTCCTCCATCACCTCAGGTCACACAGCAACAGCCAACTCAACCCCCGTGCGCCAGTGGTCGAGCTTATCCTCGCCGCTTCGGGAGAGATTGTCCGTGCTCGTCTCAGGCCTATTTAAAGGGTGCCCCGACACCTTCGAGCTCTCCATCCCCTCCTGCAGCTTCCAATCGCCCCCCCCCATTGAGTGAGCCCAGGCCAAGAGGCCCTCCGGCCTCGAATCATCGTCGGAGTTCCTCCGCTTGCAGCCCCACCGTCGCCAGCGCCAACCACCCTCTCCAGATCCCCCCGCACCCCTTCATCGAGCTCAGGGTTTCCCCCTGGTGCTCCTCGACCCCTCGCCCATGCCAATCCTCGCCTGCATTGTCGTCTCCGACGACCACCCGAAGCCGACGTCGCCGAAGAAGAAGGGGGCAACGCCATTTGTCCACCTCTCGCCGATCTGCGGGTACGTGCGTGCTCTCCATAGACCCCTCGTTCCATTCCCCCTAGTCCCAAGCCTCGTCGTCGTATCTAGCACCGACGACCATCGCTGGGGAGCCGCCGCGTCCCTGTCTCGCTCCCCCTCTCTCTGTTTTGAAGTAGCCGGCCCCACCTGCCACTGACCGAGGCCCAAGACCGAAGCGGTAAGTGGAGGCGCCCCTCCACTTTACGCCTTTGACGTGGCCCCTGTCAGGTTCTTTTCCTTTTTCTTTTATTTTAGATTTGACCAGCAACTTTGACCATTTGTATCTTTTTATTTATAAGTACAGATCACTTGATTCTTTTTGCATTGAGTTGGTACTGATCCCCTTTATTTTCTGGTAAAGTTTGATATTTTTCACACACTCATAGCATTTTTGGTTAATAAAAAGGTATTGAATGACTTTTCTTTTTTCCTTTTCTATTTCAAATATATTTTCAGATGGAAACTTTGAAGACCAAGAGTGTTTGAACAACCCCACTGATCAAGGCAAGCCTTCATATCCATGTGATGTAGTTTTGCATAGCATAACCTACATATTCATGCATTATAATTACTTAACTTGCTAGAAAATAACTGTCTAATAAACAATCATATAGAAATATGTGCTTACTGTTACAAATATCTATGTGTATCATGGCTTAGTGGTTGATCATGAGTCACCAGTCCAGGCTTAATCGTACAACCACATCTTGCCGGTATGGGAAGGCCGTGACTTGGGTTGTTCGATTGATATTTCACCGATACCCCCATAGTGGGAGGGTTATGTACATGTGCTACCTTGGCCCGGTAGGCGGTGATAACCCTATGAGCCCAGTTAAGATGAGTTGGGCCCGTCCCTAGGTGGGATAGTTCATTTTGGCCACGACGGTGGCAGGTGTCATGAGGACAGAGGGCCACCCAGGGTAGGACTCCGGAAGGGAGGATGATCGCCGATGGTATGATGAAAGAGTCATGGGTCAGGAAAGTTTCGTTGGAGTAATGTTGGTCCACCCGAATGGGAACACGAGGCTAGTACAACATAGTGTGGGTAAAGTGTGCAACCTCTGCAGGGTGTAAAACCTATTCGAATAGCTGAGTCCATGGTAATGGACAGCCCGACCAGACCTCAGTAGATGGTTAACCATGTTGATGTTAGTAATGATGGAAGAACCCTTCAACTGAATGGAGATGCTTGATAGGCATCCCGGTGGTTGTGAGACAACCCCGGACATGAGTAAGTTGAAGACTGGAAAGCCTAGTGGTATTATTCATAATTTATTGCCATTGTTTGCTCCATTACTTGGTTATTATGAGCTCGCGAGTACATTCCAAGTACTCACCTAGCGTATCATGCCAGATACAGGAGAAGCCGAGGACGAAGGTCCTCATGGTTCGTACTAGGATTTGTCCATAGCAGTGTCCCTATGTATGCAGTTGCCGCTATGTTCCGCTACGCTGTAGAAGTACTTAGTAGTTCCGAGGCCCCACTTTGTTCCATAAATAATGTAGATACGGATGTAGCACCATGGGTGCCTTTGGCCTCGCTATCACTGTAATATATGTATTTGTAACCTTATGCCATCAATAAAGTTAGTTCAGTTTTGTTCCAAGTTGTTGAGTGTTTCCAGAAAACATGATCTCTGGGTTGGAAACACTGGTAATCCGATTCGTTGAATCGGGTGCCACATTTCAGAAAACTTCAATTTATTTATTTGGCTTTTATTTTAATTTAGCACAGCGAAAAGAAGGTTGGAGGACAAAGAAGGCAATTCGGCATTTGGATTGAATGATGGAGAATGATTTGACTGAACAAACAAAAATTTCAGGCATCAGTTTTATTAATAATTACCCATTATAAATGGATAGATAAATCAATTTACACTAGCAAAATAACGAATAAACATAGCGAGTTGATGATCTCCACAAGTCCATCGTACTCCTCGTCAAGACCGTTGACGATCTAGGAGTTGAACTCGGTGTCGGTGAGAGGCTGGCCAACTGAGGCCAGAGTGTCGTCGATGGACTTGACCTTGATATAGAAGGCCGTGGCCGTGCCATCGAGCTTCTCGCACTCTCCAAGTTGGCAACAGAGAGCACTGGAACGCGCCTGCGACTGCGACACGAAGGAGCGCTCCAGGATAGTCTAGGCCTCGTGAGAGGTCTTGGCGAAGACGAGCATCCCGGCAACCTTCGGTGTAAGCGACCCCTGGATAGCCGAGAGGTTCGCCTGGTCCTGCCCTGTCCAGACGCGATGCGTCGGGTTGTAGACTGGTCCATTGATGTTGTCCATGACCACAGGAGGGCACGGATAGGAGCCGTCGACGTAGCCGAGGAGGTAATGACTCCCAAGGAGCGGAAGAACCTGCGCACGCCAGAACACGTAATTATCTGAAGATAACTTGGTGGTGATGAGGTGGCCGAACTGGAACGGCGCAGGTAGACTCCCCGGCGTGAAGACAGCAGGCGGCGTATATGCCGCGGGAGACGCGGACACAGCCGCCAGGGCCACCGAGGCGGCCGCGGCAAGGTGGGCACCGGTCGGCGGCGTCATGTGGGCAGCGCTGGCGTCGAAGGAGGGCGCCATAACGGGTGACATGGAGGCGGCGACCAGCGGCGCCGAGAGGGCGGCGACCGGAGCGGACGCCGAGGGGGTCCCCGGGGAGGGCACCAGGGGCAGCACAGGCACCGGAGGTGCGGCGGCCGGGGGCGGTGGCGAAAACGATGCCGCCGAGAAGAGAGAGCCGACGCTGCGGGTGCTGATCGGAGCCGCCACAGCAGCGACGTCAGTAGGGCGAGAGAGGAGCGCAGCGAGGGAGGCCGGAAGGAAGCCGGCGGAGGCGGAAGCGGTGAAGGTGGTCGTCATCACAGCGGCCGGAGGAGCGGAAGGCGCGCGGCAGGAGCGGCAGCCCGAGGCGGGGCGACGACGGCGGCGGCCAAGAGATGGGCGGCGGCTACGTAGAGGAAGACCTAACCTAGTCTGATACCATGTTAGACAAAGGGTTTTGGGGGAACTGGCTCAACCCTCTAGGGGTGGCCTATCACATATATTTATAGATGATGTACCAAGGGTACGTTACAATATACACGTATAGGTTCAGATAACTATACAGTCTAACAATACAGAAACGTCGCCGACCATTGCCGGCGTATGTCGCAGGAGCATCTCCGTTGTTCGTTGTCGTTGCGATTGCAACTTGAAGACCTTGCAACTTGAAGACGGCCAGTGTTGACTAACAACTACATAGAGGAGGTCAGCGAGGTTGTGTCAAGCTCGGACGCTCCACTGCAGCCAACGGCCCTGCAGCGAACGACGTCGTGTGAAGGCAGCCGACGACCCGGCAAGCTGCGGCACCTCATGTAGTGCAGGCGTCTCCACTCGCGTGAGTTGCTGGCCACACTGACACCGGGTACTAGAGGCGATCACGAGAGATGAGAGGAAAAATAAGATGCAGAAGGCATACCTGGCCAAACGGACCGTGACAATCGAGCCGGCCCGACAGCACGTCAGCCCAGCACGAGACGGGTCCGGCCCGACACGCGCTAATCGTGCTCGTGCTTGACACGCAGCATGCCTTGGGCCGTGCCTGGACCTGGAGGCTGGGCACGCGGGCCGACACGACACGACTTGTTTATTTTATATATATATTTTTTAATTTTTTAATATATTTATACATAACATATAATTAAATATACTCAAAAATAAGTCCATAAGGTTTGACCCAGCGTCCTAATCAGATCAACATGCTGGCTCGTTTAATAACCGAGCCATACCTAGATCCATGGGCTGGCACGACACGATACGATTAGTGCGGGTGTCATGCCGTGCCCGTCCGTTTGGGATAAGCAACGAGCAACTCAACTCGATAAGGGAGAAACGGAGTAGTGCGGTGCATGGCCCATAGAGGACACGCGTTAAGCTCTAGTGACGACGGTCGCTTAATCGGTCGGGTGACCACAATCATTTCCCATAAACATAAGCAGCCAAGCTTAAATTGCTGCACAATCCAAATCAGCCGACGTCAACTTAAACAAAGAGGCATCTTCGGAGCAGGCCTCAAGGGGCCCACGTTTGACCTCTCCTCTCAGTCTGCCTTTCCATTCTGTTACAACTGTTACACTGTTCGTCTCGGGGAGAAGCAGACAAGCCCCTTCATCGATAGTACAAGCAGCGGCGCCTGCACCGGCGCCGCTGAAGGCGCTGATGCAGCCAAGCAGCAAGAACACAAACAGTAGAGGACAAGTCATGCAGACCAAACATAGAGACAAAAGGCGTACCAACAAAAAAAAGGCCAAAAGGCTGCCGGTCTCGATCGAGATGCTACCGGCCGTGCAGACGGCCTGGAGCTTCTGCAGGATGCAGATGCCCGTCTTGTTGTTACATGACTCCCATCCGATCACAGGTTCAGACGGAACTCTATATATGTTTATCATGAGCCAAGAGAAAAGGTCCAGAAATGTACCCAGAGAGGAATCAAGTGGTGTTTGTTTAGCCTCCGGTGACCAGACTAACCGAGAACTCGTCATCCCAACATGGACAGGACATGGCATCATCACCGTCATCTTCCTCGGCTTGGTTGGTTGGTATCTGCAGGCTGGAGCGTGCGTGATTGGGGTTGTTAACTGGTAGTGGTTTGGACAAAGATGCCACGCTAATTTTTTATTCGGAGCCTGAACGGATGAGTGGTACTAGACTAACCTGAATGATCGCATGAGACATGCATGCTGGTCTCTCGGAAAGGCCAAAGAGTAGCTTTTTGCTGTGTCGGCATTTGACTAATGGAATCTATCTACGCAACAACCTACCTCCATTGCTAATATCAGTTGGTGCTGCATTCTAAGAATGTAGTAAGAGCATCCCAAAGGACTTCAAAACCGTCCTCATTCCTGAAGATTCCGAATCGCTCTAAACCCAGCTTAAAATTAGGATGGACATAGGATTGGCCGGACATGTGTGTCATATTGGATCCGACAAGCCGACCCAATCCAAATTCATCTAAATCTTAAACCCCGAGTCCGCTAGTGCGTCCGCAAGGCGGCGGAGCAGGCCGCTAGGACGAAGGAGGTCTTCGAACTAGAGGTGGACATGGCAGCGCTTGTGGCCTTGGACAACTTTAGCATGGGTTTGCGAGGCTGGACCATCTCACACGGTTTCATCTAGGATGCGGACACCATGTTTGACTCCCGTGCGGCTCTAACAAATACGGACGTCGACGACAAGCTCTCCTTGCGGACGCAGGCACCAACTTTTTGAAGATATGTTTCCCCCAAGTCAGTCTTTTTACCCCATATGCATATGTAGGAGCAAAATTAGGATGATAGGCTCGTTGTGATGCACGTTTAGGATGGTTACATAATAGGTATGAATATGATCAGCAACCGTCATGAATCTCCAAAATTTGACGTGGGCGATCAAAATTCGTCGATGTCGATGTTGGGCTCTACTTGGAGTCCAAAGAAAGTACAACAAGGAGGAGGAGAAGGAGCGAAGATATATGCTCTACTTGGATGTCCAAAGGAAGCGGATGGACTTGAGAAGGACATTCTGAGGGATAGGTTCATACTTTAGAAGGATGGGATGGAGATCGAGAAGATGAAGGCGTGATATCATATGACCCTCAAGAATATGATGGGTAGCATTGAGATTCGGAGGGGGGGAATGTGAGGATTGTGAGGTCCATCCGAAAGGATCGATATGGTTGACTAGAGGGGGGTGAATAGACAACTATCAATTTTTACCTTTTCTTAACAAATTAGGTTTAGCAACAAATAGGTTGTGTAGATATGCAACTAGGTGAACAACCTATATGATGCTAACACCAACAATAATACAAGCAAGCACCGGATACAACACAAGTAAAACTTGCACAAAGTAAAGATAAGAAATAACCACAAGTGGAGCCGATGGAGACGAGGATGTGTTACCAAAATTCCTTATCTTTGAGGGGAAGTATGTCTCCGTTGGAGCGATGTGGAGGCACAATGCTCCCCAAGAAGCCATTATGGCCACCATATTCTCCGCGCGCCCTCATACAATTCGAGATGCCATGATTCAGTTAGTGGTGCCCTTGAAGGTGGCGGACGAACATTTACAAAGAAGGTTGGGGCAATCTCCACAACTTCATTGGAGGCTCCCAACACCACCATGCAGCTTCACCACAATGGATTGTGGCTCCGAGGCGACCTCAACTGTCTAGGGTGCTCAAACACCCAAGAGTAATAAGATCCGCAAGGGATTAGTGAGGGAAATCAAATTTGTCTTGGTGGAAGTGTAGATCGGGGCCCTCTTAACTAAACACTAGAGAATCAACAATTTTTGATAGCTAGGGAGAGAGATCGGGCGAAAATGGAGCTTGGAGTAACAATGGAGCTTGTGTAAGGAAGAGGTAGTCTTCTTGGGGAAAAAGACACCCTTTTATTGTGGGGAAAAGAATCCAGCCGTTACCCTCTCTCAGCCCGCACACAAGCGGTACTACCGCTTGGGCGGCTGTGTCAACTGCACAGTGCAATGGCACAAGCCCACGAGCCGGTAGGGCCGCGGGAGCGGTAGTACCGCTCGCCCCAGCAGTAGTACCACTAGGGTTGCAGAGGACGAAAGGCAGAGGCAGGATCAGGGATAGTACAGCAAAAGTGGTACTACCACTCGCAGGAGCGGTACTATCGCTTAAGAGCGGTAGTGCCTCGCCCTATTGCTGCCCTGTATCTGTTGAGAGAGTTCCGAGTCCACAAGGTTAGGTTGTAGTTCAGCTGCAGTAGTCGACGGTACTATCGCTCCAGGGTGGTACTTCCGCTTGCGAGTGCAGTACAACCACTTGGGACCTTCACGACATGAACAAGGGGCACAGAGGAGCAACTCCATTGATGTGAGAAATGAAAAATGGTGCAAAGAAACTATGTTTGTGTTGATTCTACCCAAACCTTTCTGATGCCGACCACCTCTTCTACGATTCAATTCCACGAAAAACGAAACGCACGAAAATAAATGTCTTTACTATTATCCACCGAGTGGCTAGAATCGTCTTGTGCTATATGACGAATTATCCGAGAGGCTTATGCGCACGATTAGTCCGCAAATGCATTGTCATCAATCACCAAAACCACTAAGGGAGAAATATGCCCTAACAATCTTCCCCTTTTTGGTGGATTGATGTCAACAAGGGATTTGCAAAAGGGATATCATAAAATAGAAAGCAAACCCCTACACCTATAAAATATAGTCAGGCTCCCCCTAGATGTGTGCACTACTTTAGATAAGTTTTTGGAATGCAAAGCACACATATACTAGGATCAACACTCCCCCTATATTTTATCGACACACAATACTTATAATAACATATAGAGCAATAAACATATATGCAATAAATGGCATATGAGCACAAGGTATGCATAAGCTCACATCCTAGGGTACTAAGACAAATGTTGATAAGTAGAAGGTAGAATATGTCTCACACCATATGACTAAGTCTGTAAGTCTCACAAACACAAACCAAACCAAAGAAAATGATAAAGAATTCATGAGAAAAGAAAGCAAGCAACTAAGACGCACTCGTGACTAAGCAAATCCCTAAAGTCTCCCACCCTTTGGCATCGAGACAATAAAAGGGGAAAGAAAACTAATATTGTCCAACGTGGTAGCAATGTTAGAGACCATCATCAATACCCCTCAAAGTCGCTGGAGCCGAAATCTACAATAGTCGGTTGGTCAACTTCAGAGTCACACTTGCAGTGCACGGAAGTCCAAGTCTCCTCATGAGTGATCCTACCCTCAGACCCGCTGGTCACTGATACGTCTCCAACATATCTATGTTTTTCTATTGTTCCATGCTATAATATTATCATTCTAGGATACTTCTTCCATATTTATTTATTGAGTAATATTATTTTTAAGCACTAACATATTAATCGATTGCCCGGTGCTAGTTGTTGTTTTCTGCATGTTTTTGCTTTTTCAGGTTTATAGTACCAAACGAAGTCCAATCGCCCTGAAATCTTTTGATGATTTTTTATGGACCAAAAGAAGACGTGGAAGCTTCGGGAACAGACCGGAGGCCACACGAGGAGGCCATCGGACATTAGGGCACGCCTAGGTGGCTGGTCCCGCCCTGTTGTGTGGTGGGCCCCCCTGGCGCCTCCTGCCATTCCTCTCTGTCCTATAAATTCTAATGAATTCCAAAAACCCCGAGGAGCCTCCCCAAACACTTTGTCATCCGCGGCAAGGCTCTGTTGTGTTGTGTGCCCATCTGGAGCCCTTTTCCGGTGCCTTGTCGGAGGGGGTTCGATCACGGAGGGCCTCTACATCATCCTTGCCGCTTCCATGGTGATGTGTGAGTAGTTTACCACCGACCTACAAGTCCGATGTTAGTACCTAGATGGCTATCTCTATCTATCTTGATCTTCAATACTATGATCATTGCATATTCACTTTGATGTATGCGATGTAATTCTTTTGTGCGGTGCTTTTGTTAGGCTCCGATGAATTGTTGGTTTATGTTCAGATTATTCATGACAAAAGATTTTAGTCGTTTGTGAATTCTATATTTGATTCCTATTTGCATGATTGTTATAGCTACGTTAATCTCTCCAATCTATTGATTTGGTTTGGCCAACTAGATTAATATTTCTTCAATTGGAGGTGTGCGTTGTAGTAGGTTCAATTTGGCGGTGCTCTATATCCCAGTGACATAGGGGACTAGACACGTCTTTGTATCGTTTCCATTAAAGATAAAAAAAACTAGGCTTAATTCATATTGATTAAGTTCTTTTTGTCTACATCATGTCATTGTTCTCCAAGCATTACTCTATTTTACTTAATAGTGTAGATGTATGCTGGATAGCGGTCGATGTTTGGAGTAACCGTAATAGGTGCAGACACGAGTCGGCCTATTTTCTTACTGACGTGATGCCTATATACACATGCTCTGAATAAATATTACATAACTATGTGTTTTTCTATAAGTTGCCCAACAGTAATATGTTTACCCACTCTATGCTTACTTTATGAGAGATGCCACTAGGGAAAACTATGGCTCCCGGGTCTAATCACTAATATCTTTACAAACGCTACAATTACTTTGTTGCCTTCACTTACTTTTTTATTTATTTGTAATTATCAAATATCAGCTACACACTTTACTTGCTTGCAAATAACGAGTCCAAGGGTATTGACAACCCTCTTAACCGTGTCGGGTGCAAGTGTTTGCTTATTTCTGTGCAGTCACGGAACATGCGGGTTGTGTGTTACTCCGATTGGTTCGATAACCTTGGTTCTCAGTAAGGGAAATACTTATCTATACTATGTTGCATCACCAGTTCCTCTTCATGGAAAATCCAATGCAGATCACAAGTATCGGGAAGGATTTCTGGTGCCGTTGTCGGGGAGTATCATCAACCTACTATCAAGTACCTTCGCGCAAATTATCATTCACTTATTCTTCTTTTTGTTTGCTGTTATATTTTGCTTTCTTCATAGAAATCAAAAATAAAAAAATATTTATCTTGGCTAGTAGCTAGTTCACTTCTTTGTTTGCTAGTTTAATTGTCCTTCTTATTTCTTTGCTTCCTCGGTTACCATGTCCCAAGCTAGATTCTATAATATTTCCTATAACCAAAGGATGTCTAAAATTGAAAGCTCCATGAAAACTTTTATGACCTCACAATATGAGCAGAAAATTATTTTTGTTGCTGAAATTAAGGAACACTCAACTATCCTTGATGCAATTAGTAAGCAACTTGATCAGGTCAATTAAGAAGTGGTTAATCTTCAATTACAATTTGCTCAAACTGAAGAAGTGATAGGAAAGATATGTGATAGACAAACCACTCTAGTAAATAGGATGGCTGCTAAACCGGAATCTTTATCCTTTAATAATCATGATGTAATCTTAAAATGCTTGGTACTTCTCCCATTGAATCTTTGTTTGCTAATCTTAAAGTAAATGTTAAAGGGATTGGAGATGAGTCAACTTTAGCTAGAGGGTGTCACAATTTCTCAAAGGGTGAGCACTACAGTGACAAAACTGAAAAAGTGGGTTTGGAGAGGTTAAAACTTTAACTAGTGATGTGCCCACTATCTTGTATCACAAGGATTTTAGTTATGATAATTGTTCTTTAGTAGAATGTATTTCCTTGCCGTGATGCATAATTAGCTCACCCAATGCTTATGAACAAAACAAAACTTTTACGCAACATATATTATAAGCTATAGTAAAAGCCTATGATGAAAAATTTGAGTTAAAAGTTTCTATTCCTATAAAGTTCCATGATGAGTGTGAACCTACTATTAAAATTAAGATCAAAGAATATGAATGCAATGCCTTGTGTGACACAGGTGCTAGTGTTTCAACTATACCTAAATACTTATGTGATGTACTTGGTCTACCTAATATTCATGAGTGTTCCCTTAATTTACATCTTACGGACTCTACTATCAAGGGTGGAGTGCCAAAGATGACAACACTTGAATAATATGCATTATGCGTGGCTAGGGGTGTAAAATAGTAGCGCTAGTTGGGAGGCAACCCAATAGTTACCTTAAAATATATTTTTAATTCCTGTTTGTGTGTCATAACATGATTATTTCTTCTGTTATGATTGTGTTTTTATGTTTAAATTAGTGTTTGTGACTCATAAAACCTTTGGGATGTTTTGAATGATAAGTAGAATTGATACGGTGGAAAAACAAAAAGCTTTGGCATCCATTGCAGAATTTATTTGATTTTAGTGGAACAACTTTATGATGTGCCTTTTTTACACAGTATTCGAATACAAATTCCTCACATCTTCCAAATGTTTCAGAATTTTTCGAGTTACATAAGTATGGTATTTAATTATATCACTATAGAATGTTATGTTTTAGATAGATTCTATTTTTTTCTTTCATAGTTTGTTTGTTTTGATGATGCCATGGATTGTATCGGGGGGTATAAGTCATGGAGAAGTTATAATACAATACCTTATGCAATAAAAAATATGAATCAGTTTATAATAGTACCTAAAATATTTGATATGTTTATTATACTAACGGATCTCACGAAGTTTATGTTGAGTTTTGTGTGCTGAAGTTTTCAAGTTTTGGGTGCTATCACGATGGATGAAGGAATAAAGAGCGGCAAGAGTCTAAGCTTGGGGATGCCTAAGGCACCCCAAGGTAATATTGTAGGAATACTCAAGCATCTAAGCTTGGGGATGCCCTTGAAGGCATCCCCTCTTTTGTCTCAATCCATCGGTTTGTCATTTGGAGCTATATTTTTATTCATCACATGATATGACTTTTGCTTGGAGCATCGTTTGTGTTAGTTTGATTTTCTTTTATCTTTCCACAATCATTGTTTGTTGAACACACCCACTTGATGGAGACACAATATCACCATGATTTGTTACAATACTCTTTGTGATTCACTTATATCTTCCCAGCTTAGCAGTTGCTCTAGTACTTCACTTATATCTCTTAGAGCACGGTGGTGTATAAGTTTTAAAGAAATAATTGCACTCTCGTTCTTCACTTATATTTGTTTGATAGTTAATAAATAGTGACGGTAATTTGCATGGGTTATAATACTAGTCCAGAAATAATATGTATTAAATGAGTTCATGAATTTTTGAGTTCAAATTGCAAAAATCTCTGGATTTTGAGGGTCAGTGCTCAGTCATGTCGGGATCTGATGACAGCGAAAATGATTTCAAAGAGAAAAATGTGGACCTAGAAGGAGGTACTAGTCCTGAGGCCAGCTCAGAGGACCCTAGAACTATGAGTTCTCATGGTTTGCACAAAGTAGCCTCCAAGGCTAGGAAGCAAAAGATTTCTGATGATAAGGATGTAGACTTCGTTCCAGATGAAGTGACATCCAAAAAGCATGAAGAAAACAAGGAAAGGGGAGTGGCAAGGAAGATGCCTAAATTAGTAGGTGCCCAGAGAGGGTTATCCCTATCTTTAGAGCAACCAAGTGGAATAGGGAGGACTAAGGTCCTGCCTAAGAAGTCAGGCCATAAGATGCAGAGGAGAAGGTTTGTCAAAGCAATTGTGCACCCTTCAACTCCAGAGTATCTTGGTGAAGAGGAAGAAGGGGAAGCGGAGGAACCAACTGCTAGCGGAGGAACCAACTGCTAACCCTCCTCCTTCCATGCAAAGGAAGTTGTTGGATGATGCTATGCCTAACAAGCCTGCATCTAAGGCTAAGCCCTCAGCTCCCAAGACCAAGCCATTTGCCCTCAAGCCCAAGCGAACAACCAAAGACATCTCTGCTGCACACAGGAACAAAGTCACTACTTTAAGGGAAGCCCCACCTCCTCCAGCTAATGAGGATGAGGATGGTGCTATGTTGAGGAAGCTCATGCCTCACCTTCTGGACCACAATGATGAACAGGTACCCACTAGTAGAAAATATGAAGGAGAGGAAGGATCAAGGTCTCACGAGATGGAGATCCAATGATACCTATGATGTCAGAAGAAGGGGTGATGTGGACACTCATTTCCATACCAAGGAGCAGAAGGACTTCTATGAAACTATCTTGCTTTGCAAGAACCGTGGAGTCAGTGACATGAAGTTTGTGGATTGGGAGAGTATATCAAGTCAAACAAAGACTACTTCCCCATGTCTAGTAGAACTTCAAGATGATTGATCTTGATTAGTTCATAGGCAAGGAAATGACTGCATGGAATGATGAACTCATCATGCAATTATACTCCACTGCACATTTCTATCAAGATGGCAGAATTGTGTGGATTATAGAAGGCACTACATATCAAACAACTATTGATGAGTGGGCTACCATCTTAAGAGTCCCAAATATACCAGAGAGGGACTTGGATGTGTACTTTGAATTAAAGATGGAGCACTACTCTATGGCAAACATGTACACACCAATTCCGTATTATGTGAGGACTCGCAAGCTTGGGTCAGTTTACTTTCTGCAAGCAGGACTTCCTACCATCGACACTATTTTAAGGCACACCTTGATGCCCAATCAGGAGATGGCAAGATGAACCATGGATATTTGATGAATATGTTGTGTCATGTGGATAGCCATACCAAGATCAGAGTGATGGATCTTATTGTTCACACCATCAAGAGGACAGCTGCCGATCACAAGAGTTCATGTGGATATGCTCCATATATTCACATGCTCATCAACTCCAATGTTGGAAAGAGCCTCTATCTACTTGACCGGTCACATCTACCCCTCCAGCCAAAGTTTGAGGACAATTTGTTGGCGATGGATCCATCTCATCCCACTTCAGCTACTGCATAGGTAGAGATAAGGGCTCATGCAGAGGCAGAGGCACCCAGAGCCACTAGTGCTCCAGTTTTCAAGACTAAGAATGATCATATGGCCTACTTACTCAACACCATTCAGGGAATGTAGAAGAATATCAATGAATTACTGCTGAACTAGAAGAAACTTGAGAGTATTGTGGAGACGAAGTTCCATGAGCTCAACAACATAGTGACTCAGCTAACCATCATAGTCAACCAGTTGAAGCAAGAGGTGGATGTAGTCCCTTTGCCTAGCTCACATGATGATGATGAGAGCCCTCACATTGCCAATCAGACTCAGTTGAGGACTCAGGTTCGATCTGCTGTTGTGCCTCCTTAGGACATGAGACCTTCATTGTCTGCACCAGCTGCAACTTCTATCTTGCCTCCTTCGGGGCCTCTAGTGTAAACTCCACCACCCGAGAGGACTTTTTAGAAGCATTTGTGGATGCTCTCATATCAACTCCTTCCACGACTACCCAAGCATCTTCATCGTCCGATGGAGGAGACCATGCATATAGTGACGTTTATCTCTATAATTTCAAGCTTTTTTGGTAACTTGTTGCCAAAGGGGGAGAAATTGTATAGATCATAGGGCTGAGAGAGAGAGAGAGAGAGTTGTTTTTGATGCTTGTCCTTGACTTTGAAAACTTTGGTCCTATATTTTGTTTGTCTTAAACTTCATTGTGTTTGATCATACGCTTTGTGATTGATGTTACTATTTCCTATCCTTGTGATATTCCTAGCATGATCTTTCAGTCATGTTTGGTGTTATGTGCATTGTAATCCATTCATTTCATTTATGCCCACCACCAAGATGTATGTGACGTGGAAGAGTGACCCATGATCCTAATCGATTGTGCATTTGCATACAAACGCAAAATAAATAATGCACAAATTTAGGGGGATCTCTTACTTATCACATACTTCTCAAAGCAATGATGCTATACTTTGCATATATTTTATGTCGAAGCTTTGATCTATATGTTATCATCAATTACCAAAAAGGGGGAGATTGAAAGCACAACTTCTCCATAGGTGGGTTTGGTAAATAATAACAACATATATTTCATAGCACTAATGATTCTATTGAGCATATTTCAGGAAAAGTTCAATGAATGTATTGGTTAGGATCGTGAAGAGAATCCCTAGATGCTTGGAACACCAATTGGCAAAAGCTTGAAGACTCTACCTTTTATATTTATGTGACAAAAATCACATTTTGAGCCCATAGGAAAGCCAATACTATTAAAAGGGGATGCGGTATCAGTGACGATCTGGTTGCTCAAGTGCTTAGAGATTAGCCACCAAAAACCCTCAATATTTCCCCGACAATGTATTTTGTCCAAATGCTAAAGTCAAATTTGGTGCCACCAACTTTCCACATTTGGCACTACCAAGTTTTCCTTAGACAGATACCTAAGCCAAACCATAGTAGTTTGGTGTAACCGAGTTCCACTTCGGTGCAGGAAAAAAGTAGTAACCAACTCTCTGGATGGGAGATATTCAACTTTGGATTTTCCGAGTTTTATATCTCGGAGCTACTGACTCATTGGAGCTTCCTAGGCCAACCGAATCAGACTCATCGAGGTGGTGTATATCAATCTCATTGAAAAGCCTAAAGTTAGAGCATTTTGCACTAGTCGGTGCAACCGATTTTTTTCTTCGGTTCCTGTCGTGGGAATGAACCTGACAGTAGAGGTGTAGGGTACGAAAGGAGAGGGCAGAGTCCTAGCTATGGCAAGCTTGTACGCAATATGTATGAGTTCAGGCCCCTCTCGTAGAGGTAACAACCCTATGTCTGAGTGCTAGGCAGCTCTTGTAGTGTGGAATGCATGTTACAGGGGTTGTGAACCCTTGTGCCAGAGGGGAGGGGTGGGTTATATAGAGTGCACTACCCCTCATCAAGGCCCATGATCTAAGGGTTCGATCAATGGAGTTTAAAGGTGTACATTACTGATAACATATGTAATTAATGTTATTTAGGACGACCAGCCGAATGCTCGCCTGTTGGCCTCCCTAGAGTGGTTTCTCGTCTACTGCGTCGACTGAATTCTTCCTAGTGGAAGTTGGTTGTCGAGTGAAGGGGAAAATACTCCGAGTGATTTCTTACCGAGTGATTTAGACACTACGGCTATCCAGACAGAATCTTCCTTGTGGCCTTCAAGTCTTTAATGAGGTACCCTTAGGTAGGACATCTAGGTCACGCATGTGACCCTACCCTAGCTACATATCCCCATCATTATCCCTCGAATGGATCAGGGTTCGAGTGAGGAAGGGGTCGATGCAAACTCTGTCGAGGCATACCAATCTTGAACGTACTTCCGAGCTTAATAGAATTGTGCGTGGACTGAAGTCTTCATCATTCACCCTGATCGATTATGTTGTGAAGCACGTCCGAGTGAATTTAAGCATTGAGGTTGATCTGAGTGGCTAACGAGATCTTGAGATGTGATGGATCACTTCGTTAGGTCCGGATTTCACAGGATTCAAAATATCGGTTAGCGCGCGTTGCGCGATGATGACAGAACAACCAAGGCAAGTAGGACAACAACGCCTTGATTATCGCGCCACCCTTATGACCATGTCTCGCACCTCCTGTGTTATCGGGATAGACACATATCCGGCAGGTCCACCAGTCAGTGAGTCACTCGGGCGGTTATAAAATTGGCCGACGTTAGGGTTGGAGCAGCACTTTTCTCTGATTCTCCCTTGATTCCTCTCCACCTCCGCCTCACACGTGCTGGTTTGACCTGCCTTCGCCGCTGCTGCAATGATGAAAGGCAAGACGAGCTAGCTCGAGCGCGCCAAGAAGGGCGGAAAGTCGAAGAAGCCAGGCGGTCGATCTACACTTCCGCCAGGGTGGATCCAGGGAGATTTTCTCCCGTCAACAATCTGGAAGGAGGATGTTCTGGAGATTGTTGAACATGGGATGATAGTTGAGAAGTAGTGGAGGCTGCCTGAAGGGGAGCTCGGGCCAGAGCCACGCGAAGGGGAGCGAGTCCTCCTCCTTACTCACGTTGAGCGAGGTTTCTCTCTGCCCCCTCATCCTTTCATCCGCGGTTTTCTGCATTACTTTGGTGCGCAACTTCATCATCTTCCTCCAATTCCATCACGTATCTCGCCAGACTCATCACGCCGTGCGAATGCTTTTTGGGTTGTCCTCCTCACTAGGGACTGTTTGAACACATCTTCTCTGTGCGCTCCCAAGCAGTGAAGAAAGCAAATACGAGTGATAGTAGGACTCATGTCATTCAGTTGTGCGGTGGTCTGGGGATTCAAAAGAGGAGTAGGAGTACTTATCCTCAGATGACCCTTCCTGAGTCAGTCCGGAATTGGCACTCGACTAGGTTTTACTGTAATGATATTGCATCTCCAAACATGTTGACTGGCCTTCCCATTTATCTTGCAGCGACCGACTGCTCCTAGGACGATAAACATGTTCGGTGAGGAGAAGACTCAGGTAGGGATGTTGGTAAATGAGGTGGTTAACTAGGTCTGTAGCGGAGTGACGGGGATGGACTTGCTTGAAACGTTCCTTGGTCGGCGCATTCAACCTCTTCAGGCGAGGGATCATGCTGTGTGGCACTACTCGGTCCCTAAGGATTCCACTTGGTCGCACCCGGAGGAGGTTTCTGAAGAAATCGTGGCTCAGTGGGTTAAAAGCAACACCGAAGCCTGCGACAATCCATTAGGAGCCAAGCGGGTCTTGCCTTCCTCTGCTAAAAACAAGCCACGAAACCTGGTGCATTATTTCTTTGCTGATTACTTTCATATCTTTGTTGAGTGACTGAATCTTCGGCAGACTGACTTTGCTGTTTTCACATCTTGTAGGAGTGGACAAACATGCATTCACCCATGCCCAACGGGGCTCAGCTTGACGTCGGTGGCGAAAGTGAAGGTGGCAGCGTTGACATCGACTATGTTGAAGACAGCGAGGGGAGTGAAGACGACTCAGGTGAGAGTGAGGAAGACAATCATTCTTCTCCGCGTCCCGAGTCTCGATCCAAGCATCACCATGATCCAATGGCTACTCCAAGCAAGACCTTAGTGTCCAGCACAAGGAACTTGAAGTGTGACAGAGCTGCCACAACTGAATCTGCAGAAAAAGCCGCCAAACAACCCAAGCGTGACGCTCCTAAGCCTTGGAAGGCTCTGCCACGATTGAGGATTTATGTGCCAATGGCTTCAACACGAGTGTCTATCTCTTTCTTTCTTTTGTCATTGGGAATTTTCATGCCTTTGACGACTGAGTGGAGTTTACTTGCCAGAGCTGCTACCTCGATGACATCGCCTGCTGGAGATGAAGAAGATCCCATGGACTTGGATGCCGTGGACGTGCCTACCTCCCAACAAGGTATGACAAGTCTTCATTCTGCTCTATTTTCTAGATAAAATTTGTAGATTGAACTAACTGATATTGTCGACTGACAGCTACGGACGTCATCCTCTTGGATAAAGATGAAGAACTGTGGCGCTCGACTGCCAAATTAGCCAAGACCATGCCTGAAACGCCGGAGTCGAGTGCTCCTCCAGCCATTTCGATTATTGTGACTACAGCTCCTCCAGCTGGTTCGACTATTATGACTATAGTGTCGACTTCTCCTCTTTCGGTAACTCATGTTACCTTTGCTGCAATGCCGACTCCTTCAATGCTTGCATATACTCTGCACCGTGTCCCGGAAGACAAAACTGGAGCTGCTAAAGAGGCCATGATTCAGTCCGAACAGATGATGCAGCGGACGAGAGAGGCATATGTGGCTAGCAAGCTAGCGTACAATGCCAGTTCGGCGCTTCAAGCTAACGTCCGAGTAAGTGCAATTGTAAGTTCGTTTCTTGTGTCGTATGGTTGCTTGTTTCTTATCTAGTGGGGGCACGTTGAGTGAACCCACTGGGTGTAGTCCCCGAGACCACTGTCGAGTGCTTGCATCGGCAGGGGTGTGATTGGAAGATAGTCTCTTCTTTTTTTTTGACTCGGTCAGGACGGACCTGGTCAGGTGGTTTGTATCAGTGGAGGCACGCTGAGTGCACCCAGTGGGTGTAGTCCCCAAGACCGCTGTCAAGTGCTTGCATCGGCAGGGGTCTGATTGGAAGACACATTCTTCTTTCTTTTTCTTTTTTTGACTCGGCTATGCCAGACCTGGTCGAGTGGTTTTGTATCCAGTGGGGGCAAGCTGAGTGCACCCACTGGGTGTAGTCCCCGAGAGTATTTCTCGGTCGTTTATGAAGGGCATTAGTCTTAAGAACTTGGACGCATGATCCTTTTTCGTACTTAGAGTACTTGCACCACTCTATCGGTCGAGTGAATATGTTTCGTTAGTATCTCCACTAGTCTGGGTGGGTGCGGTGGGCCGCCATTCGGTCGACTAAACTGTACTTCTCCACTCGGGAGTGTAAAATTAATAGTGTCGATCGAACTATTTCCTTGATGTTTTCAGAAAATCTATGAGATTGGAGTCAAGTATGCCAAATAGGAATCAGAGAAGAGCCAGCTTCAGCCGGATCTGGAAGTGACGACCAATGACTTGAATGCCTTGAAGAAAGCACCCGAGGACAAGGATAAGGTCCTCACAGAAGCTAAGGAGAGATGTGAGGCTGCTGAGAAGAAGCTCTTGGAAATCGGCCAGGTGGAAGAAGAGAACACCATACTGAAGAAAGAATGAATTGAATGGGGAAAAAGGCTTGAACAAATGGTGAAAAGGGGAAACTCCATGGAAAAGTATCTGGAGGACTTCTTGGGCAAAATGCTCGAGAGACTTACTGGTATGCTTTTTTCACCGAGTGAATCTCTTCGAACTTTACTCAATGAATTGTGGTTGACTTTTCATTTTTTCCTTCACACATAATTCTGCCTGGACTTTGATAAGGATACTGAAGAGGTGGAGCTGTATTTGGACCCAATCAGGTCGCCTGCTGCAGATGACGTGTCCATGGATATGTTTCGCCTCAACGCTCGTCTCTTGAAGGTCGAAGCGTATGTCACCCGATTGCGAGCCGCGTTGGGGAAGATCGACAAGCAGTTGTGGCGTGAAGACACCCTCCAAACTGATCTGGAGTCAATAATGAGTCGCTTGGACCACATTCCTAACAGGGTGCAGGCGTGGAAGAAGTTTGTCGCACGCTGCGGAGCCGACGTGACCCTTTTACTCGTGTGAGTCCATTGCAAAGAAGCTAGAGAAGATAAGTTGAAGGGCCTCTAGGTGGATAATACAAAGAAGCTCCACTTTGAGGACTTCATGGAGACCTTCATCGATGCGGCGACTTGCATTACTGATGGGATCAACCTTGACACCTTCATTGAGCCTGCGAGTCCTAGTGAGCCTTGAGAAGGAACTTTGATTACCATCCAAACTTTAATTTGCCTCGGTATGCCGAGTGTTAATGTATCCATTAAAACTACGTTCGGGTGTTCAACTCGAGTACTTTCGTTTGCATGGACGACTTTAATCCGTGCTGGATTTCTTTGATTTTATCCGCATTTGGGTGAGTTTGTTTGGTTTTTGAATGTTCTCGACATTCGAGGAAACTCCTTACTTAAGCGAAATATGTTTCGTAGTTAAGTGTCGAATGGAATTTAACTTAGGCAAAGACTAATTCGCTGCTAAGTTCACGAGTGAATAGGTTGATATTCACTCGGAGGGGTTTTTCACTTAGGCGAAAACATGTTCGCAGATAAGCCTCCGAGTGAGAGGATTGCTCTTCACTCGGAGTGAGTTTTATGTTGGGTAACGTAGCATAAATTCAAAAACTTTCCTACGCATATTCAGATCTTCCTATGGAGAGACCAGCAACGAGAGAGGGGTGAGTGCATCTTCATACCTTTGAACATCGCTAAGAGGAAGCGTTGCTAGAACGCGGTTGATGGAGTCGTACTCGCGGCGATTCAGATCGCGGTGTGATTCCGATCTAGTGCCGAACCACGGCACCTCCGTGTTCAACACACGTGCAGCCCGGTGACGTATCCCGCACCTTGATCCAGCAAGGAGGAGGGAGAGGTTGGGGAAGATCTCCGGCAGCACGATGGTGTGCTGTCGATGGAGAGACGAGGTCTCCCGCTAGGGCTTCGCCAAGCACCGGCAGAGAGGAGGAGAGAGAAGAGCAGGGTTGCGCCGAGGGAGAGGGAAAACTGTGTCTCCAAAAGCCCAAAAGTGCCCACTATATATAGGAGGAGGGGAGGGGGTTCCACCCCTATGGTTCCCACCCTAGGTGGTGCGGCAGCCCCCCATATGGGAGGTGCGGCGGCCAGGGCAGGGGGGAGGGGTGGCGCACCCCTAGGTGGGCCTTAGGCCCACCAGCGCCTAGGGTTTCCCCCCCTCTCCACCTTCTGCGCCTTGGGCTGAGTGTGTGGGGGGGGGGGCGCACCAGCCCACCTAGGGGCTGGTTCCCTCCCGCACTTAGCCCATCTAGCCTCCTGGGGTCGTTGCCCCTTTCCGGTGGTCCCGGTACGTTACCGGTGACGCCCGAAACATTTCCGGTGTCCGAAACCATCCGTCCTATATATCAATCTTTACCTCCGGGCCATTCCGGAGCTCCTCGTGACGTCCGGATCTCATCCGGGACTCCGAACAACTTTCGATAACCTCGTATAACAATTCCCTATAACCCTAGCATCATCGAACCTTAAGTGTGTAGACCCTACGGGTTCGGGAGACAGGTAGACATGACCGAGACACCTCTCTGGCCAATAACCATCAGCGGAGTCTGGATACCCATGGTGGCTCCCACTTGCTCCATGATGATCTCATCGGATGAACCACGATGTCAAGGATTCAATCAATCCCGTATACAATTCCCTTTGTCTATCGGTATAGAACTTGCCCGAGATTCGATCGTTGGTATACCTATACCTTGTTGAATCTCGTTACCGGTAAGTCTCTTTACTCGTTCCGTAGCACGTCATCGTGTGACTAACTCCTTAGTCACATTGAGCTCATGGTGATGTTCTACCGAGTGGGCCCAGAGATACCTCTCCATCACACGGAGTGACAAATCCCGATCTCGATTCGTACCAACCCAACAGACACTTTCAGAGGTACCCGTAGTGCACCTTTATAGTCACCTAGTTACGTTGTGACGTTTGATACACCCAAAGCACTCCTACGGTATCCGGGAGTTGCACAATCTCACGGTCGAAGGAGAAGATACTTGACATTGGAAAAGCTTTAGCATACGAACAATACGATATAGTGCCACGCTTAGGATTGGGTCTTGTCTATCACATCATTCTCCCAATGATGTGATCCCGTTATCAATGACATCTAATGCCCATGACCACGAAACCATGATCATCTATTGACTAACGAGCTAGCCAACTAGAGGCTTGCTAGGGACACATTGTGATCTATTTATTCACACATGTATTACTGTTTCCTGTTAATACAATTATAGCATGAACAATAGACGATTATCATGAACAAGGAAATATGATAATAACCATTTTATTATTGCCTCTAGGGCATATTTACAACAGTCTCCCACTTGCACTAGAGTCAATAATCTAGTTACATCGTGATGTATCGAACACCCATAGCATTATGGTGTTGATCATGTTTTGCTCGTGGAAGAGGTTTAGTCAACGGGTCTGCATCATTCAGATCCGTGTGTACTTTACAAATCTCTATCGCTCCACTCTGGACATGGTCCTGGATGGAGTTGTAGCGGCGTTTGATGTACTTCGTCTTCCGGTGAAACCTGGGCTCCTTGGCTATGGCAATGGCCCCAGTGTTATCACAGAAGAGTGTCATTGGACCCGACGCGCTTGGAACCACTCCAAGGTCGGTGATGAGCTCCCTCATCCAAATTCCTTCATGAGCCGCTTTTGAAGCAGCTATGTACTCCGCTTCACATGTAGATGCTGCCATGACTTCTTGCTTGCTGTTGCACCAGCTCACTGTCCCACCATTCAAAACATATACGTATCCGGTCTGTGACTTAGAGTCATCCGGATCTGTGTCGAAGCTAGCGTCGATGTAACCCTTTACGACGAGCTACCTCCATAAACGAGAAACATTTCCTTAGTCCTTTTCAGGTACTTAAGGATATTCTTGACCGCTGTCCAGTGTTCCATACCGGGATCACTTTGGTACCTCCCTACCAAACATATGGCAAGGTTTATATCAAGTCTGGTACACAGCATGGCATATATAAGAGAGCCTACGGCTGAAGCGTAGGGGACAGAACTCATCTTCTCTCTATCTGCTGCCGTGGTCGGCGACTAAGTCTTACTCAATCTCATACCTTGCAAAACTGGCAAAAACCCTTTCTTTGAGTTTTCCATATTGAACTTCTTGAATATCTTGTCAAGGTATGTACTTTGCGAAAGACCTATGAGACGTCTCGATCTATCTCTATAGATCTTGATGCCTAATATGTATGCAGCCTCTCCAAGGTCCTTCATTGAAAAACTCTTGTTCAAATAGGCCTTTATGCTCTCCAACATTTCTGTATTGTTCCCCATCAATAATATGTCATCCACATACAGTATGAGGAAAGCTACAGAGCTCCCACTCACTTTCTTGTACAGAGAGGCTTCTCCATAAACCTGCATGAACCCAAACGCTTTAATCACCTCATTAAAGCGAATGTTCCAACTCCGAGATGCTTGCACCAGCCCATAGATGGAGCGCTAGAGCTTGCACACTTTGTTAGCACCCTTAGGGTCGACAAAACCTTCTGGTTGCATCATATACAACTCTTCCTTAAGGTTCCCGTTAAGGAACACAGTTTTGACGTCCATTTGCCAAATTTCATAATCATAAAAGGCGGCAATTGCTAACATGATTCGGACTGATTTCAGCTTCGCTACGGGAGAGGAAGTCTCTTCGTAGTCAATCCCTTGAATTTGTCGAAAACCCTTTGTGACAAGTCAAGCTTTATAAACGGTTACATTACCGTTTGCATCAGTCTTCTTCTTGAAGATCCATTTATTTTCGATGGCTCGCCGGTCATCGGGCAAGTCCACCAAAGTCCATACTTTGTTCTCATACATGGATCCTATCTCGGATTTCATAGCTTCAAGCCATTTGTTGGAATCCGGGCCCGCCATTGCTTCTTCATAGGTCGAAGGTTCACTGTTGTCTGACAACATTATTTCCATCACAGGGTTGCTGTACCACTCTCGTGCGGAGCGTGCCCTTGTTGACCTTCGCGGTTCAGTAGTAACTTGATCCAAAGCTTCATGATCATTATCATTAACTTCCTCTTCAGTTGGTGTAGGCGCCACAGGAACAACTTCCCGTGTTGCGCTACTATCCTGTTCGAGAGGGGGTGTAATTATCTCATCAAGTTCTACCTTCCTCCCACTTACTTCTTTCGAGAGAAACTCTTTCTCTAGAAAGGATCCGTTCTTGGCAACAAAGGTCTTACCTTCGGATCTAAGATAGAAGGTATACCCAATAGTTTCCTTAGGGTATCCTATGGATACACATTTCTCCGCTTTGGGTTCGAGCTTTTCTGGTTGAACTTTCTTCACATAAGCATCGCAGCCCCAAACTTTAAGAAACGACAACTTAGGTTTCTTGCCAAACCATAGTTCATACGGTGTCGTCTCAACAGATTTAGACGGTGCCCTATTTAAAGTGAATGCTGCAGTTTCTAATGCGTATCCCCAAAATGATAGCAGTAAGTCGGTAAGAAACATCATAGATCGTACCATATCTAATAAAGTGAGATTACGACGTTGAGACACTCTGTTGCGTTGCGGTGTGCCAGGCGGCGTCAGTTGTGAAACGATTCCACACTTCCTTAGGTGTGTGCCAAACTCGTGACTCAAATATTCTCCTCCACGATCAGATCGTAGACACTTAATTTTTCTGTCACGTTGATTCTCGACCTCACTCTGAAATTCCTTGAACCTTTCAAACGTCTCAGATTTGTGCTTCATCAAGTAGATATACCCATACCTACTCAAATCATCGGTGAGAGTGAGAACATAACGATAGACACCGCGAGCTTCAACGTTCATTGGACCACACACATCAGTATGTATTATTTCCAATAAGTCGGTTGCTCTCTCCATTATTCCTGAGAATGGAGTCTTATTCATCTTGCCCATGAGGCACGGTTCGCATGTGTCAAATGATTCAAAGTCAAAAGACTCTAATAGTCCATCAGTATGGAGCTTCTTCATGCGCTTAACGCCGATATGACCAAGGCGGCAGTGCCACAAGTATGTGGGACTGTCATTATCAACTTTACATCTTTTGGTACTCACACTATGAATATGTGTAACATCACGATCGAGATTCATCAACAATAAACCATTCACCAGCGGAGCATGACCATAAAACATATCACTCATATAAATAGAACAACCATTATTCTCTGACTTAAATGAGTAGCCGTCTTGCATTAAGCAAGACCCTGATACAATAGTCATGCTCAAAGCTGGTACTAAATAACAATTATTAAGGTTTAAAACTAGTCCCGACGGTAGATGTAGAGGTAGCGTGCCGACGGCGATCACATCGACCTTGGAGCCATTCCCGACGCGCATCGTCACCTCATCCTTGGCCAGTCTCCGCTTATTCCGCAGTTCCTGCTTGGAGTTGAAAATGTGAGCAACAGCACCGGTATCAAATACCCAGGAGCTACTACGAGCGCTGGTAAGGTACACATCAATAACATGTATATCACATATACTTTTAACATTGGCGGCCTTCTTGTCCGCTAAGTATTTGGGGCAGTTCCGCTTCCAGTGACCCTTTCCCTTGCAATAGAAGCACTCAGTCTCAGGCTTGGGTCCATTCTTTTTCTTCTTCCCGGCATCTGGTTTACCGGGCGCGGCAACGGCTTTGCCGTCTTTCTTGAAGTGCTTCTTACCCTTGCCCTTCTTGAAACTAGTGGTCTTGTTGACCATCAACACTTGATGCTCTTTCTTGATTTCTACTTCTGCAGACTTGAGCATCGAGTACAACTCGGGAATGGTCTTCGCCATCCCTTGCATGTTGTAATTCAGCACAAAACCTTTGTAGCTTGGTGGGAGTGACTGGAGGATTCTGTCAATTATAGCATCATCCGGAAGTTCGACTCCAAGTGAAGTCAGACGACCGTGTAACCCAGACATTTTGAGTATGTGCTCACTGACAGAACTGTTCTCCTCCATCTTACAGCTAAAGAACTTGTCGGAGACTCCATGTCTCTCGACACGGGCATGAGATTGAAAAACTAGCTTCAGCTCTTGGAACATCTCATATGCACCGTGTTTCTCAAAACGCCTTTGGAGCCCCATTTCTAAACTGTGTAACATGCCACACCTAACCAGAGAGTAGTCATCACTCCGCGTTTTCGAGACGTTTAGAATGTCCGGGGCTGCTGCGGGAGCGGGAGGGTCACCTAGCGGCACATCAAGGACATAAGCCTTTTTAGCTGCTTCAAGGATGATCTTCAAGTTGCGAACCCAGTCCGCATAGTTGCTACCATCATCTTTCAGCTTGTTTTTCTCTAGGAATGCGTTGAAATTAAGGTTGACGTTGGCCATCTACAATATTTATAAAGATAACTTTTATACTAAGTTCATGAAAATTAAGTTCATTTAATCAAATTAAGCATGAACTCCCACTTAAATCGAAATCCCTCTAGTCATCTAAGTGATACATGATCCATGTTGACTAACCCGTGTCCGATCATCACGTGAGACGGACTAGTCACCATGGTGAGCAACTTCATGCTGATCGTATTCAACCATACGACTCATGTTCGACCTTTCGGTCTCTTGTATTCGAGGTCATGTCTGTACATGCTAAGCTCGTCGAGTCAACCTAGGTGTTTTGCGTGTGTAAATCTGGCTTACACCTGTTGTATGCGAACGTTAGAATCTATCACACCCGATCATCACGTGGTGCTTCGAGACAACGATCCTTCGCAACGACGCACACTTAGGGGAATACGTTCTCGAAATTTTTAGAGGGATCATCTTATTATGCTACCGTCGTTCTAAGCAATAAGATGAAAAACATGATAAACATCACAATGCAATCATATAGTGACATGATATGGCCATTATCATCTTTGCTCTTTCGATCTCCATCTTCAGGCATCGAATGATCATCACTGTCACCGGCGTGACACCATGATCTCCATCATCGTGTCTATGTGAAGTCGTCATGCCAACTACTACTATCACTACTACTATAGCTAACTGTTAGCAATGAAGTAAAAGTAGTAAGCACATGGCGTTGCATCTCATACAATAAATTAAGACAACTCCTATGGCTCTTGCCGGTTTTCATACTCATCGACATGCAAGTCGTGAAACCTATTACAATAACATGATCATCTCATACATCATACATGCAACATCACAACTTTGGCCATATCACATCACATGTCAAACCCTGCAAAAACAAGTTAGACGTCCTCTAATTGTTGTTGCAAGTTTTACGTGGCTGATTTGGGTTTCTAGCAAGAACACCTTCTTACCTACGTGACAGCCATAACGATGATATGCCAAAGCTATTTACCCTTCGTAAGGACCCTTTTCATCAAATCCAATCCGACTAGAGTGGGAGAGAGAGACACCCGCTAGCCACCTTTATGCATGGTGTGCATGTGTGTCGATGGAACCAGTCTCACGTAAGCGTACGTGTAAGGTCGGTCCGGGCCGCTTCATCCCACAATACCGCCGAAAAATAATAAGACTATTAGCGGCAAGCAATTGACAAATCATCGCCCACAACCTTTTGTGTTCTACTCGTGCATAGAATCTACGCATAGAAAACCTGGCTCGGATGCCACTGTTGGGTAACGTAGCATAAATTCAAAAAAATTCCTACGCATATTCAGATCTTCCGATGGAGAGACCAGCAACGAGAGGGGGGTGAGTGCATCTTCATACCTTTGAAGATCGCTAAGCGGAAGCGTTGCTAGAACGCGGTTGATGGAGTCGTACTCGCGGTGATTCAGGTCGCGGTGTGATTCCGATCTAGCGCCGAACCACGGCACCTCCGCGTTCAACACACATGCAGCCCGGTGACGTCTCCCGCACCTTGATCCAGCGAGGAGGAGGGAGAGGTTGGATAAGATCTTTGGCAGCACGACGGCGTGGTGTAGACGGAGAGACGAGGTTTCCCGGTAGGGCTTCGCCAAGCATCGGCACATAGGAGGAGAGAGAAGAGCAGGGCCGCGCTGAGGGAGAGGGAAAACTGTGTCTCCAAAATCCCAAAAGTGCCCACTATATATAGGAGGAGGGGAGGGGGGTGCCACCCCTAGGATTCCCACCTTAGGTGGTGTGGCAGCCCCCCCAGATGGGAGGTGCGGCGGCCAGGGCAGGGGGAGGGGTGGCGCACCCCTAGGTGGGCCTTAGGCCCACCAGCGCCTAGGGTTCCCCCCTCTCCACCTCGTGCGCCTTGGGCTGAGTGTGGGGGGAGCACCAGCCCACATAGGGGCTGGTTCCCTCCCGCACTTAGCCCATCTAGCCTCCCGGGGTCGTTGCCCCTTTCCGGTGGACCCCCGAGGCCACCTCCGGTGGTCCTGGTACGTTACTGGTGACGCCCGAAACACTTCCGGTGTCCGAAACCATCCGTCCTATATATCAATCTTTACCTCCGGACCATTCCGGGGCTCCTCGTGACGTCCGAGATCTCATCCGAGACTCCGAACAACTTTTGATAACCTCGTATAACAATTCCCTATAACCCTAGCATCATCGAACCTTAAGTGTGTAGACCCTATGGGTTCAGGAGACAGGTAGACATGACCGAGACACCTCTCTGGACAATAACCATCAGCGGGGTCTGGATACCCATGGTGGCTCCCACTTTCTCCATGATGATCTCATCGGATGAACCACGATGTCAAGCATTCAATCAATCTCGTATACAATTCCCTTTGTGTGTCGGTATAGAACTTGCCCGAGATTCGATCGTCGGTATACCTATACCTTGTTCAATCTCGTTACCGGTAAGTCTCTTTACTCGTTCCGTAGCACGTCATCGTGTGACTAACTCCTTAGTCACATTGAGCTCATGATGATGTTCTACCGAGTGGGCCCGGAGATACCTCTCCATCACACGGAGTGACAAATCCCGATCTCGATTCGTACCAACCCAATAGACACTTTCAGAGGTACCCGTAGTGCACCTTTATAGTCACCCAGTTACGCTGTGACGTTTGATACACCCAAAGCACTCCTACGGTATCCGGGAGTTGCACAATCTCACGGTCGAAGGAAAAGATACTTGACATTGGAAAAGCTTTAGCATACGAACAATACGATCTAGTGCTACGCTTAGGATTGGGTCTTGTCCATCACATCATTCTCCCAATGGTGTGATCCCGTTATCAATGACATCTAATGCCCATGACCAGGAAACCATGATCATCTATTGACTAACGAGCTAGCCAACTAGAGGCTTGCTAGGGACACATTGTGATCTATTTATTCACACATGTATTACTGTTTCCTGTTAATACAGTTATAGCATGAACAATAGACGATTATCATGAACAAGGAAATATGATAATAACCATTTTATTATTGCCTCTAGGGCATATTTCCAACATTTTATACTTAGTCGCGGTCTGCTACGCGGCTAAGTCCCCGAGTGAATAGGTTATTATTCACTTGGAAGGATTTTTAACTTAGGCGAAAACATGTTCGCATCTAAGTCCCCGAGTGAGAGGATTGCTCTTCACTCTGAGTATATTTTAAACTCAGGCGAAGGCTGGTTCGCGGCTAAGCACCCGAGTGAATAAGTTGCTATTCACTCGGAAGGGTTTTTAACTTAGGCGAAAATATGTTCGCACCTAAGCCCGTGATGACGAGTTGATGGATATACTTCTCGCCCCTCGTTGGTTACCCCAAGTGGAAGGTGGAGATGTAGTCAGCAGCAAATTTCCCTTACACGGGGACTGTAAGGTTTATCTAACCAGGAGTACTTTGAAGATCAAAAAGTAGGTGTCCTCTGCTCTAGCGCTAGCAGAAGACGTGGACCTGCACACACAACAAATAACTTTGCTCCCAACAAGTATAGAGAGGTTGTCAATCTCTCCGGCCTTGTAGTTTGCAAAGGATCAAAACACAAGCGGGAATAGTGATAGTGATTGCGACGGAAAAGTAAATAAAAACGGTAAATGGTGAAGGTGTAAACAATGGTGGTAATATGGACCAGAGTCCCATGATGTTCACTAGTGATGTCTCTCTCCCAAAAGACGATAAACAACTATGTTGGGTAAACAAATTACAACTGGGCAATTGATAGAATTATAAACGCACCGCAATGCTAATCATGCTACTAGAAAGTTAGAGGCTCAAAAGTAATGGGCAGTATGCCAAGACAAGTAGACCGTTTATTCATTAGCATCTACTTACTAATCATCCACCTTGAGATATCTATCCAGAACATCTCGCGGGTATTAAGTTGCGAGCCCCACCCATAGTGTAAACTCAAAGCGACGGACAACTGCATTTACGAACTTTGTGTAAGGTAAACAATCCTTGCAACCGTGGTCACAAGCACCGTTGTTTTCTCCCTGGTGGCAACAACACATCCCCTAGTCTCATGTTTCTGTCACTCAAGCTAGACATCAGGGGGCATGAACCCACAATCATGCATAACGCTCCCTCTTGGAGTTACAATCTACTACTCGGCCAAAGCAATAAAAAGCAATGGAGAACATGCATGAATTACCCAAGAACATAATACAAAAGGATAACCAAATATATTACTCATAACAATCTGAACATAATCTCATAATCCATTGGATCCCTTTTGGTTTATGCAATGATCCTGCTACTTTTCATGGTTTATAGACGTATGCCTTTTGGTTTATGCAATGCTCCTGCCACTTTTGAAAGGTGTATGTCTGCTATCTTTCATGGTTTTTGTGAGGAAATTGTGGAGGTATTCATGGACGATTTCTCCGTCTATGGAACCTCTTTTGACCATTGTCTCCACAACATTAATAAAGTTCTGCAGAGATGTGAGGAGACGAACTTGGTACTCAACTAGGAGAAGTGCCACTTTATTGTCAATGAGGGAATTGTTCTTGGCCACAAGATTTATGAAAAGGGAATCGAGGTGGGCAGGTGAAAGGTCGAAGCAATCGAGAGGATGCCTTATCCAAAGGACATCAGAGGTATTCATAGTTTCCTCAGTCATGTTGGTTTCTATAGAAGATTTATTAAAGACTTTTCTAAGACTTCAAAACCCCTCACTAATCTTCTCCAGAAGGATATTCCTTTTGTGTTTGATGAAGATTGCAAGGAAGCCTTCGAAGTTCTTAAGAAAGATTTGATAACCGCCCCTATAGTCCAACCACGTGATTGGAATTTGCCTTTTGAAATCATGTGTGATGCTAGTGATTTTGCTGTTGGAGCTGTGTTAGGACAAAGGGTTGATATGAAATTGAATGTTATACATTGTGCTAGCAAAACCCTTGATAGTGCTCAAAAGAATTACGCTACTACTGAGATAGATTTTTTAGCGCTAGTGTTTGCTTGTGATAAGTTTAGGCCTTACATTGTTGATTCTAAAGTTATCATTTATACTAATCATGATGCTATTAAGTATCTTATGGAAAAGAAGGATGCCAAACCAAGGCTTATCAGATGGGTCCTTGTTCTTGAAGAATTTGATTTGCAGATTGTTGATAGGAAGGGATCAGACAACCTTTCCAGGATGGAAGACATACCACATGATCCTATTCCGGTCAACGATAGTTTTCCTCGCGAACAATTAGCTGTTTTGAGGGTACAATCTAATTCTGATCCATGGTATGCAGATTATGCTAACTTTATTGTTGCTAAGTTTTTGCCTCCAGGTTTAACATTCCAGCAGAGGAAGAAATTCTTCCACGACTTGAGGTATTACTTTTGGGATGACCCACATCTTTTTAGAGAAGGTGTGGATGGGATCGTGAGGATATGCGTACCGGAGCATGAGCAGAAGGAAATCTTGAGACAATGTCATAGCAGTCCTTGTGGAGGACATCATGCCGGTATGAGGACCACACACAAGCTTCTCCAGTCAGGTTTTTATTAGCCTACTCTATTTAAAGACGCTAGAAATTATGTTTTAACTTGTGATAAGTGTCAGCGAGTTGGTAATATTAGTAGGAGAAATGAGATGCCTATGAATTATTCTCTAGTCATTGAGCCTTTTGATTGCTGGGGTTTTGATTTTATGGGTCCTTTTCCTCCTTCACACAAGTACACTCACATCTTAGTGGCTGTTGATTATGTGACCAAGTGGGTTGAAGCAATCCCCATTGAAAGTGCTGATCACAAGACATCTTTGAAAATGCTCAAGGATGTAATGTTTCCTAGGTTTGGTGTACCTAGGTACCTCATGGCCGACGGAGGATCACATTTTACACATGGTGCTTTTAGAAAAGCTCTAGCCAAATATGATGTTAATCATAGAATTTCTTCACCTTACCACCCTCAAACAAGTGGGCAAGTTGAGCTCACAAATACAGAGATCAAGTTGATCTTGCAAAAGACAGTGAACAGTTCTAGGAAGGACTGGTCCAAAAAGTTAGGGGATGCCTTGTGGGCATATAGAACTGCTTACAAAAATCCCATGGAAATGTCTCCGTATAAGATGGTCTATGGCAAGTCATGCCATGTACCTTTAGAGTTAGAGCACAAAGCTTTCTGGGCTGTTAGAGAGCTTAATGCTGACCCGAAGCTTGCTGGTGAAAAGCGTCTCATGAACTTGACTTCTCTAGATGAGTGGAGAAGAGAAGCTTATGAGAGTACAAAAATGTACAAAGAAAAGGTAAAGAAGTGGCATGACAAGAGAATTTTGAAACGTGAATTTAATATTGGTGATAAAGTTTTGTTGTATAGATCTCGTTTCAGGTTTTCTCCGGGTAAATTACTTTCCAAGTGGGAAGGATCGTACCATATCGAAGAAGTCTACCGCTCCGGTGCAATCAAGATTAACAATTTTGAAGGCACCAAACCACATGTTGTGAATGGGATACAGGTAGCTACTCATGAATAACATATTGCAATACTATGCTAGACGGTAAGGAAACTTCGCGAACATCAATAAAAGTTCTGTATTATTTGTTTTTGCAAAATTAGAAAAATTCTGAGCCGAAGTGGAGCCGAAGAGGAGCTCCACGGGCTCCAGGGGCCCTGGTAGCGTGGGCTACCTCCTGGCCGTGCCAGGAGGCCGCCTGGGCCACCCGGAGTCCGTCTCCTACCCCACTTTAGCTTGTTACCTTCCTTTTGATGCAGAAATGTTTGCTATATATTTTCCCGGATTGTCCTAGTGTTGTATCTTGTGATTCCGTGTGTTTTATTTTCGATCTGTTTGTGTCAGGATAACTTTCAACAAACCTAGATGTTATGGCTTCCCCAAACTCCCCCAAGGACAAGTTCTTCGTCAACGTCATCAACACTTACCTCGTAGAGGTAAAGAGACACCCTCAAACACTTCGGGTGGAGGATGGTGTCCTCCACAAAAGATATGAAGGGACCTGTCAAGGAGGGGAGCACCAAGGCCAGGATGGAAGAAGTGGAGAAAGAAGTATTCAAGTACAAGTTGATGATCGAGTGTGGTGTCGAGGCCAACTTCGATATCATAGCCGAGCTGAAGAAGCAACATGAGGAGGAGATGAAGGAAGTGCGATCAAGCATATCCGCACTGGAAACCAAAGTGTCCGAGCTTCAAGGGCACATCTATGACCTCCAAAACATGAATTGTGAGTATGAACTAATTTTTTTGTGCATGGGCTTATCTGCCGAAAGCAGGACCCTGGAGACTGAAGAATCCTATGTGGAGGGAGGACCCTTGCCATGGAAGCTTTTTGCAAAGAATTACCTGAGGAACAAGAACAAGGATGAAGATTGAAATCTTCATGGGTAATGGCATTCCCTTAGCTTGTTCCAAGCTTGGGGGAGTGCCTGGTATCTTTATCTTTATCCTTTATCTTTTATGGTCAAGTCTAGTGTCGTATCATGTTTAGAGAAGTTATCTTATGAAATAGGTGTTTGCATTGAGGTCTATCACTCCTTTGTGGAGAGTCTTGTATCCGTGAGTGTGCAGTTGTCAATGATGGAATAATAATGAGAAGTATATTGGTTTCTTCGCTGCACCTGGTATTCTCTTCATGCATTCGACCTTATATGTTGATTCTTATGGGAGTATTGATCTTATATATCAGGTATGGCTTTGAAAACTTTATTTAATCTTGGCAAACATAGCATTGGTCATAACAACAAGCATGAGTTTTTCTAGTAGCGACATAGCCAAAACCTTTATGTTCTTATGCTTCAAGTGATATGCTGACATGGGAGACAACTTGATGTTTCATGTCAATTCTTTATGTTAAACTTTATATTGTTTTGCATCCAAGTCAACATCATTTATCTACTTTCAAAAGCCTTTGCTAGCCAACCCTTGTACTAAGCGGGAATACTGCTTGTGCACCCATACCTTGAAACCTCAACCTTCCCAAGAGTCCACCATACCTTCCGGTCCTTCCCTATATGTGGTATTTCACCGCCACTCCTAAAGTATATTACTCATGTGCTATCTTTAAACCTTCAAAATATTATTACCTGTTTTGTGCCTCTGTTTTAGCTCATGAGGAAGTAGTAGATAATGCATGATCTTCTCATACTGGACAAGCTTTATCCTGGGTTTGCATGTCTAATCTGCGAACCCCTAATACAAGGAGGGACTGGCATGAGTGTGCCCAGCTTGTAAAAGATAATAACAACAAACAAAACCTCCTTCACGCTTTGTTTATGAGAAATCAGAAAACTTTGGTAGTGATAAACAAAGGATACTAAGGGGGTGTGATCGTCCCCACTTTGGGAGTCGTTCCTCAAAATTTGTCCAGCATGAGAAGTATTGGGCTATCTGCTAGCATTCGTTGACTAATTATGCACCTCTCAAAAGCTTGTTTTACAATCTTATTGATTTCAAAAAATTTAAAAGCTCGAGCACATGAGTTTTCCCTACTTCCCTCTACGAAGGGCTGATCCTTTACTTTTATCTTGAGTCGATAAACTTACTTCTTTCTATCCTATAAAAGAGCAGACACCTTATGTTGACATAGATGCATGCATTTATATCATTTCATTGAGAATTGCCATATCACAACTTTGTTGACATTATCATTAAGATGAGTAAGTTGTTTGTTAAGCCTAAATAAAGCAAACATCTTCCTTTGTGTTAGCATTTTCACTTCTTGCCTAATAACATGTTCTTTCAAAAAGCTTTAATTGATCTCATCAAATATAAGAGGAAGAGCAAAAGTTAAAAGTTATTAGTTGTTCTTTGACCAAGGACATGTTTGCCATGGTTTGATGAGTTTCCTTAGCCCTACTTTTGATTGTAATTGATATTACTCTTTCATATGGGCCTTATGAGTTGAGATTGCTGTTGAGGATGGTTGAGTTTAGTAGAGAAATTATGATGCTTCTTGTTCGTATTCTTATTTATCGACACTTCACTCTCTAAACGTGTGTACAGGTTTACCGAGCTCAGCATTCGCTTGGGGACAAGCGAGGTCTAAGCTTGGGGGTTGATACATCCAAAATGTATCACTATTTTGTATCATAATTTGTCTCTATTCATTGATATATTTCACAATATGATGATGTTCTTATAGTGTTTTGGCTTATTTTACACAGTTTACAACTTTCCGTTGTCGAAACAGTAGACGCAGGATTCAGCGGAGAAAATAGCATGAAGAGTTGCCATATTAGAACATCTCCAACTGAGCTCAAAACTACGGGGAAGGAGTTTCCGAACAAATCATGAAGACACGCGAAGAAGGGTCGGAGGGGGGCCACCAGGCACCCAGGCGACCTGGTGGTGCTAGTCACCGCTAGGCCACCTCCGGTGCTCTCCTTTGGCCTATATCACCCTTGTGACCTAAAATCCCGAGGACAGGAGAGTTTCCAGAGTTCCGCCGCTGCTCCACGGCGGAAACCAACATAGAAGAAAAGACCTTTCCGGCGGGCAGATACCGCCGGGGAGAACTCCTCCCGGAAGGGGAGATCGTCCTCATCGTCATCACCATCGTCACGGGCATCATCGAGATCATCATCACCATCACCCTCAACACCAACACCATCTCCATCTTCACCCCATCTCACTTTACCATTGCAATCGGAGTTCTACCTTGCACTATTCATCCCCTTTACTCTACCGGTGTTGATTACTCTTTTGTGGTGAATGCTATTGAGTATTGTTGGAGAATTATTGTTATGACCAGATTGTTCATCATATTTTCATCCCCTCTGATCGTGATCTCTTTTATGTCTTGTGAGTAGTTACTTTAGTTCTTGAGGACATGGGAGAAGTCTAGTTGCTGGTAGTCATATGATGTTGAAGGAATATGTGTTGATTGATATTTAAGTTATGGTGTTATTCTTCTAGTGGTGTTATGTGAACGTCGACTACATAACACTTCGCCTTTTTAAGGACCTAGGGGAATGCATCGTGTATAAAGAATTCTTATGGTGAGTTGCCGGAGTGACAGAAATCTGAACCCCAGTTCGCATGCTTTTGCACGAGGGAGTGTTGGATCCTAAATTTTATTGCTATGGTTAGGCTTTGCCTTAATTTATCTCTTGTATTTGCGGATGCTTGCAAGGGGGTTTAATCATAAGAGTGTACTTGTCTTAGCCTAGATGGTGCACTAACAAAGATCCACCCACATAACACTTATCAATACAAAACATAGTACTAGACGGAATATGGCGAAACCACTTGACTATCTTTCCCGTGTGTCCTCAGGAACGCCTTGGTCTTTATAAGTTTAGTCCCCCAGCTTATCATTTGTGTTCAAAAGGATTGGGCCACTTGCTGCACCTCGGCACCATTTACTTTCCTTGCATTTATTTCCTTGTTGCTTATACTAGAAAACCCATAAAAAGTTACCTTTCAGTGCTTGCAGTTATTCCTTACTCAAGATCGCTTGTCAGTACCTTCTGCTCCTCGTTGGGTTTGACACTCATACTAATCGAAAAGGCTACGATAGATCCCCTACACTTGTGGGTCATCAGGCGGCTGCGCCAACTGCACATTTCATTGGCACAAGGCCACGAGATTGTAGTGCCACTGGAGAGGTACTACCTATCGCCCCAGCATTACTACCACTGGGGTTGTAGTACAAGCCCCACGGACGAACGACAGAGGAAGGAGCACAGGCAGTACCGCTGAAGTAGTACTACCGCTCGCAACCGCGGTACTATGGATTAAGAATGGTGGTGCCTCGATGTACTACCGCCCCTATACCCACTGAGAGAGTTCCGAGTCCAGAAGGTTAGGCGGTAGTTGAGTGATAGTACTACTTCAGCGATACTTCTTGCTCTGATGATTAGATTGACAGTGGTAAGATTTGGCTTCGAGGTGACCTCAACCATCTAGGGTGATCAAACACCCAAGAGTAACAAGATCTATAAGGGATTAGTGGAGGTAATCAAATTTCTCTTGGTTAAAGTGTATATCAAGGCACTCACAAGAAAACCCTAGAGTATCAACAAGTTTTGTTGGCTACAAAGAGACATCGGGCAAAAATGGAGCTTGCAGAAACAATGGAGCTTAGGGTTGGGAAAGGTGAACTTCTTGGGGAAGAAGAACTCCTTTATATAGTGGGGGACAATTCCAACCATTACACACTCACACATCCCACGCATGAGCGACCTCTCGAGAGAGGGGTACTATCGTTGTGGTTGCGGAGTAGCTGATCAGGAGGGAGGCGGAGTGAGGTAGTACTACCACTGCCAGGAGGAGTACTACCGTCCATAAGGGGTAGTACCGCCTCCTACATCCGCTCTAGAACCGCTCAGAGCCCAGACCAAGAAAACCTAGGCGGAACTGACGCGGTAGTAATAAGTGGTACTACCGCTCTCTGAGAGGTACTACCACCCAGAACTAGCGCTCCAGAAACCGTTTAGTCAGACACGAAAAGTGTCAAGACCCCAAGGAAGCGGCACTGGCCAGGGAACTACCTCCAATTAGCGGTAGTACGCTCACGAGGGCGGTAGTATCGCGGATAAGAGGTAGTACCGTTCCTGAGAGCGGTACTACCGCTTGAGTCTTTTCAGGCAGAACGTGGGCAAGGTTAGAGGCTCCATCATGGAGGGAAAGAAACAAGGGTGTGATAATATTTGTATGTGATGATTCCGCCCAAACCTTTCCAATGCGGACCCTCTCTTAATAGTAGGCCTTTTCCTACGACTCAAGTCCACCGATAGTGAAATGTAAGAAAGAAAACCATCTTCACTTCAATACACCGAGGGGCATTAATCGTCTTGTGCCATATGATGAGATACTTGAAAGGCTTAGTGCACACGATTAGTCTGCAATTGCATTGTCATCAATCACCAAAACCACTAGGGTAGAAATATACCCTAACACTTATCAAGGTACGACACTGAATTTAAGCATAGAAAGTACATGACCGAGTATGTTTAATATCTCAAAACCGGTCATGCGTTTCACAACAAACATATGCAGAGCATTTCCTAATACAACGAGTGAGCCAAAGTAACAATGGTGAGTGTTGGTAGTAGTGAATTGAAATTACACATGATACAATCATAATACACACTGATCCATTCAGTTGCAAACTACCTTCTACACTTTGAAATAAGACATTTGGGGTGTAAAGACTTACTTGAAAGGCAAATAGCTTGGTATTCAAGTTATGGGAGTTGTGCAGAATGTGGACTGGTTGGAGACACATGTCAAGGTTGTTTTGTAGATCCCACCCACGGTATCAGATCAGCTAAAACAAGGCAGATAACTTTCAGTCTAGAGAGTTAAGAATTGGCAAATAAATCATAGATGTAGTATGAGGGGTTCATGGAGAGTAAAAAAAATAACTAGTGCCTATTTAGTTCCAAGTGGACTTGCCACATGTTGATTGAAAAATAACTCATCTCCAAGATAGTAAGCTGATATATATTTATATAGTTTGTGGTAAACTAAACCTTCATTTCTTGGGCCTAATTTAACATGATGGACTAGTTGAACTGGTCAACAAAAAGGAAACCGTCGACAAGCATCATGATGGAAAAATGATGGATACATCAAGTCATTTGTTGACTTACCACTTCACATCGTCAAATGACTTGGATAAGATCAGTGAGGGCCCACCGGTGCCAGCGGCATGCCTCTAGCACAAGATGAACATAAAACAACACAGTTATCATCATATTATTATATGTCGGTGATCAAACTTGCATGGAGCCACATAGTGAATCTAAAGGTTTAGGGCATCGTGTTTTGTTGTGCTATTCAGATTGGCCAAACAAAGGTGAAGACATGACATAAATAATCAACCTCCTAGCCTGGTAACCACATACAGTTGTAGTTGTTTTTCTCATGGGTAAATACAAATGCAATGATACTTATCTAACATTTTGTATTTCCTCCTACCTTAACTGAAGTATTACTAGTGACTAATTCTGAGGTACAACGAAAAACATGCATAAAGCATAACCATGTTGTAGAGCAGCAATCAACCTTACATGGCAACAATAATATCCAGTGATGAGTTCCTAGGGTTTACATAGGATTTAGGGTGTAATATCGAGATGGTCCAGACAAATGTTAAAACAGAACAACGGACCAACAATTTCCTACATGTGCATTCATTTTCCCAATGGAATATATATGCCATTCTCTCGATGACATTTTATATGTCAGTTTATTTCTTGTGTCTCAAAAATTAAAGTAAAGGTTTACTTTTTTAATATTTTGTTGAACTTTACGCACCAACAGAAGTATTACTACGTGCCTCACAAAACAGTCGCACATCACAATTAAACAAACAAAGATGCGGAAGTATAGGAAGCACTACCAGCTGGAGTATAGAAGCAACCGTAAATAAGTAACTCAACGGCATCGTTGCATATCCAGAAAATTAACCACTAACTTGCAATCGTTTTAGTATTGGACGGGCACTCCCATAAGAGGGGAGACTAAGTTTTGCAACCCAACCACACGTGCACACATCATGTTCACATCCCTTTCCTTTGAAGCATGTCATTATGCATAGCTAATACCGTTAAGTTGTTGGTGCATTCTTTGGGTAAGACAATCTCCAAGAGAGAATTGTCATTTTTGCATGTCGTGAACGATTAATTATGTCAACATGACCATAGTTAAACACTTACCAAAGATGGACAACCTTTAGAACAAAAAAATTGGACAAGAATGATTTACACTTGAGTCCACAAATGGTTTCTTTCTTTGTTTTAGATTCAAATACAATTACCTACAAATATGTTAATCGCCAGGAACAAGCAACTTTATAGTCTGAAAATAAGAACTAGTCACAATTTACACTATCTTACTACAAATATCGTTCCTTAACAGAAGCATATAACAGACTAAGTCAAAGAGAGTTTTGATCTAGATTTTCACAAGGAAGTAAGAAGCATCTTTTGGAGAAATAATAAGAATTTTCACAAAGAACTAAATGCATTAATAGTCTGCAATGAGAACAATAGTGCATCAACATTACTGACAAACCAGATCCATAAGAGAGTAACTGAAAAATATCATATCCATGCCATTTTTATTAGAGTTAAACTAGATACATAATAGAATAACTGAAAAATGGATCCATAGCATTTTTAGAGAAATAAAGCTTCACATAATAACAGACTAGAGGTTGTCAGACCAAACTAATAGATACAACCACTAGGCAGGCATATGAGAATGGCAGAAGATACTTTCTCCTCGGACGCAACATATCACAAATTATTCCTAAGAGGCTAGGGACGCAACATACAACATACAACAAGAACAGAGGTACATGCCAATACGCAAAGTTACGTGGTCACCAAGAGTGAGCATTGCTATTGTGACGAGGAGACGAACTTTGCATAAATCTTTCATGATGCATAGTGCCATTGGTGGCGGCGTGGCCATCTTGTTGGAGACGAGATATTTTCGTGAGAGGAGGAGGAGAAGGGTGTTGTTCATGAGGGCTAGTGATGGTCGGTGAAGGTCCTGACGGACGAAGTTGTCGGCTATCCCGGCTTTGGGGAAGGCATGCAGCAGATGGGATTAGGGGATCTGGTATATCCTCAATGTCATCCGGGGGATTCGGGCCAGCGAAGATGCCCATGTGGTGGCACCGAAGGGGCTAGGGAAGGCAGACGATGGACTCCGCGGGGAAGGCGGGCGGTGGAGGGGGCGGGAGCTCGGGGTTGTGGGTGCCCGTGGCGTTAGGGACGGGTCTGAGGACGGCGGCGGTGGAAATTCGGGGCAGGGGCGGGTAGTGGCGGTGGTCACATGATTAGTCCGCATAAGCGTTGTCATCAATCACGAAAACCACTACGGGAGAAATATGCTCTAACACTCATGATACCATATTGAATTCATGCTTCAGCTAGTTACTCTAAAAGTCTTGACTATGGGAGAGGACGAACATTATATCCAGCATAGTCGAAACTTGACTTAAACTCCTACTCTTGTGGACTCTGCATCCACTAGATGGTGAGGTGTCGGTTCTAGGCGTCCGAGAGTTGTTATGGACACCTGAAGAACAACTAAGTGAAAGTCCTGGAGAACTGCGTGGAAGATCTAACACGAGTGCTTGGACGAAGTCTATGTGATTTTAGCTCAAGGAGAATAGGATGGAGAGATTTTCTTGTGAGTTTAATCTGGGTCCCTCCAATCACACGTGAAGTTGTACCTATAACTTGAACTGGTCGAACGAATCATGTCTTCATCAAGCTTACGGGTTCTACTTCTTCAATACGTGTAATTTGCATGTGTTTGAAGTGCTGGAATTTTATCTACTTTTGGGCCAGCCCAATGTATAATTTCAGAAATTCCTAATAAATCCTAGAGGCCCATGCAGCCCATTTGTGCAAGGCAAGAGGTGGAAATGTTTAGTCCCACATTGCTAGTTTAGTGGGAGTTGGACCTGCTTATAAGGGAGGATGTTTCCACACATGTATGAGCTTGAGAACAAGAGAGAGATACACGTGCACTCCTCCTCCTCCGCCGCCCGCCTCGCCTCGTCACGACGCACTGCGGGTTGCGGGAATGAGTCAAACTAATTTTTTGCCACGCACGACTGGTATACGAAAGGTCACTCGGAAGCTGAACATTTTCGTTGTAGTGGATATTGAACACGAACGCTGCACTCGGATGTATGTTTGTTTCGTCTCCCTCACTCTCTTCGGCTCCCGTCGCTGGCCTCTCGCTTCCTTCTCTTGCGCCTATAAAAGAGAGGTCACTCCTCTCCAGAGTAGACGCATCAGAACTTCCTCTCAACACCGGTTCCTTTCTCTGTGTTGCTGCTACGTTCTTCCCCATCCCGACTTGCGGTGTGCACCATAGGTCGGGACAGTAGGCCTCCGAAACTCTGCCTCTTCAAGTCTTGTACGGGAGAAGGGCGATAAGGTTTTTGGGGAGCGCTCAGCGCGACTACTGGCTTCCATTACGGACACCGACGATCTCTTCCCGGACGACGACTTCCCCGACGTCAACCACCTCTTTGGTAACATGGCAAACGACAACGCCAACACGAACCCTACTGTTGCTGCAACCCAGTATGTGCTCATATTCTTTTTCTTTGAGTTTCTGCTGCAATTACTTTCTCTAGTTTCACTTCTAGATATGTTTCGTTTCTGCTCATCCTTTCATATGATGCCTTGTGCATATAGATCGGTTATACATATGGTCTTTTCTAGATCATATGTGCACATGTCTTTTGTCGTCTCATTTCTATATTTCATCTTTATTATGATGGTCATGTTTTTCCCAACTTTTCTTTTAATAATATCCTATGGTAAATTGCTCATATTTCCAACAATCCAAAAACCTTATTATAGGCAATTTACCCCGAGTGATTTTGTTGCGTCCATGAGACCTCCTATGTTTGATGGTGTCCACTATAAGAGGTGGCGCGTGAGAGTTGTTCTATGGTTTCAAACCATGAGCTGCTATGACACCACTCTTGGCAAACCTGAAGGAGATCATGATGCTCAATAGGAGCTAGCTATTCATAAAATGGATACCTTGTTTAAGGCTGGTCTCTTGAGCGTTCTTAGTGAGAACATAGTTGATGCTTATGCGTCAATTGATAATGGAAAAGATATGTGGGATGCACTTGAGGCCAAGTTTAGGGTCTCGGATGCTCACACTGAGTAGTACATCATGGAACAATTCTATGACTACAGGATGACTGAAGAGCGCTCCGTGGTTGAGCAAGTTTGCAAGAGAACTTGAGCACTTCAATTGCATGCTACCGGACAAGTTTTTTGCCGGAGGCATCATCACCAAACTTCCTCCTTCATGGAGGAACTTTGCTACCTTACTGAAGCATAAGAGACAGGAGTTTTCCATTCCAGGTTTCATAGGTACTCTTGATGTGGAAGAAAAGGCGAGAGCAAAAGACACACGTGCTCGAGGCATTGAGCGAGGTTCTATTTCCAATCTGGTACACAAGAAAAACTTCGAGCCCCACAATTTCAAGAACAAGGGCAAGTTTGATGGTAAAGCAAAGTTCAATGGGAAGAACAAGGCTGTACAACACACCAACTTCAAGAAGAAGAATGACAAGAAGAAAGGTGTTTGTCATGTGTGTGGAGATCCTGATCATTGGGCATCTAACTGCCCTAACCGTTATGACAAGCGTCAACATGGGAAAGGTGGCAAGTCCGCTAATGTTGTCATTGGTGACACTGACGTGGAGGATGTCGGGTATGGTATATTTCCCACTATCCTTTCAGTATGTCATTTTCCGATTGGTTGATTGACACGGGTGCTAATGTGCATGTATGCGGTGATATTTCCATGTTTTCGTCTTATCAGTCCACAGGGACTTCCACCGTGCTGATGGGAAACGGTTCAAGTGCTTATGTTCGTGGTGTTCGCACGGTCGATCCGAAGTTTACTTCGGGGAAGGTCGTGCGGCTGAAGAACGTGCATTATGTCCCCTTCGTGAATAAAAATCTTGTTAGCGGATCTCTTTTGTGTAGAGATGGCTACAAGCTTGTTTTTGAGTCGAATAAATTTGTAATATCCAAGTATGGAACTTTTGTTGGTAAAGGGTACGAGTGAGGAGGCTTGTTCCGTTTATCCTTGGCAGACGTTTGCAATAAAGTTCTTAATCATGTTTACAACAATAGTGAATCAAATGTGTGGCATTCATGTCTTTGTCATGTTAATTTTGGTTGCATGTCGCGACTAGCCAAATTGAACTTAATCCCTAGCTACACCACCATCAAGGGATCTAAGTGTCAAGTTTGTGTGCAAGCCAAGCAACCTCGTAATTCTCACACGACTGCCGAAACGAGAAATCTTGCACCACTAGAGCTCATACATTCAGATCTATGTGAAATGAATGGTATTTTGACAAAAGGTGGAAAGAAATATTTCATGACGTTAATTGATGACTGCACTAGATACTGTCGACTGTATCTTCTGAAATCTAAGGATGAGGCTTTGAACTTTTTCAAAATCTATAAAGTTGAAGCAGAAAACCAACTTGAACGAAAGATCAAGAGGCTTAGGTCCGATCGTGGTGGAGAGTATTTCTCAAATAAATTTGATTCCTTCTGTGCGGAACATGGTATAATCCATGAGAGGACGGCTCCCTATTCACCTCAGTCAAATGGGGTAGCCGGAAGAAAGAACTGTACTCTAGCTGATTTGGTTAACGCCATGTTAGACACATCGGGTCTATCCAAGGCATGGTGGGGGGAGGCGATATTGACTGCATGTCATGTCCTAAACCGAGTTCCCCCAAAGAACAAAGAGATAACTCCATTCGAGGAATGGGAAAAGAAAAGGTTAAAACTCTCTTATCTACGAACCTGGGGTTGTTTGGCGAAAGTCAATGTGTCAATCCCAAAGAAGCGCAAGCTAGGACCAAAAACTGTGGATTGTCTTTTCCTGAGATATGCTTTTCATAGCATTGGATATAGATTCTTGGTTGTAACATCTGAGGTATCTCACATGCATGTCGGTACAATCATGGAGTCGAATGATGTGACTTTCTTCGAAGATATCTTTCCCATGAAGGATATAGCTACCTCATCTAATTAGGAGATGCCTAATTCATCAAACCATGAATTAGTTACAATTACTGAACCTATCATTTCGATGGAACACTTTGAAAATACTGTGGAGGAGAACAATGAAGTTCCTACCAGGAGCAAGAGACAAAGGACTACAAAGTCCTTTGGTGATGATTTTCTTGTGTATCTCACAGATGACACTCCCAGTTCTATTTCAGAGGCCTATGCGTCTGAAGATGCTGACTACTGGAAGGAAGCAGTTCGTAGTGAGATGGATTCCATCTTGGCAAATAAAACTTGGGAGATCACTCATCGTCCTTATGGGTGCAAACCTATAGGATGCAAATGGGTATTCAAGAAGAAGCTTAGGCCTGATGGTACTATCTAAAAGTACAAGGCACGGCTCGTGGCTAAGGGTTATACCAAAAGGAAGGTGAAGACTTCTTTGATACTTACTCACCCGTGGCTCGACTGACCACTATTCGAGTACTACTTTCACTAGCCGCCTCACATGGTCTTCTCGTTCATCAAATGGATGTTAAGACTGCTTTCCTAAATGGAGAGTTGGATGAGGAAATTTACATGGAACAACCAGATGGGTTTGTAGTAGATGGCCAGGAAAGAAAAGTATGCAAGTTGCTGAAGTCTTTATATGGACTTACGCAAGCACCCAAGCAGTGTCATGAGAAGTTTGAAAGAACTCTAACACCTGCATGCTTTGTTGTAAACGAAGCTGATAAATGTGTGTACTATCACCATGGTGGGGGCGAGGGAGTTATCCTTTGCTTGTATGTTGATGACAAACTGATTTTCGGAACAAACCTGAATGTTATTAAAGAGGTCAAGGATTTCCTATCTCACTATTTTGGGATGAAGGATTTAGGAGTGGCTAATGTCATTCCGAACATCAAGTTGTTGAGAGATGAAGATGGTGGGATTACGTTGCTTCAATCTCATTATGTGGAAAAGATCTTGAGTCGCTTTGGATATAGTGACTCCAAGCCATCCCCCACACCATATGATGCCAGTGTGCTGCTTCGAAAGAATCGAAGAATTGCTAGAGACCAATTGAAATATTCTCAGATTATTGGCTCGCTTATGTACTTAGCCAGTGCTACAAGACCTGACATCTCTTTTGATGTTAGCAAACTAAGTCGGTTTGTCTCAAAACCACGAGATGTGCATTGGAAAGCTCTAGAGAGAGTTTTGCGTTATTTGAAAGGCACTGCAAATTATGGAATTCACTATACTGGACACCCAAAGGTGCTTGGAGGGTATAGTGATTCAAACTGTATCTCTGATGCTGATGAGATAAAGGCCACGAGCGAATATGTACTCACTCATGGAGGTGGCGCTGTTTCTTGGAAGTTTTGCAAGCAAACGATCTTAACAAGGTCAACAATGGAAGCAGAACTCACACCACTAGATACAGCTACGGTCGAAGCACATTGGCTTCGTAGGCTCTTGAGTGACTTGCCGGTCGTCGAGAAACCTGTACCGAGTATCCTTATGAACTGCGACAATCAAATTGTGATCACGAAAGTGAGCAGCTCAAAGGATAACAAGAAGTCATCAAGACATGTTCAGAGAAGGTTAAAATCTGTCAAGAAAATGAGAAACTCCGGAGTTATTGCATTGGATTATATCCAAACATCTAAAAATCCGGCAGATCCTTTTACTAAGGGTCTATCACGTAATGTGATAGATAATGCATCGAGGGAGATGGGTATGAGACCCACAATTTGAGTTGTTTCACAGTGGTAACCTATTCTTTGTGATCGGAGATCCCGTGAATTAGATGTGGAAGACAAGTTGTTGGTCAACTGAGAGGAAAGTATCCATATCATTGATAATACCACTCCATGAAGATGCAACACTTTCCTAAACTGCATGGCAGGTTGATATACATCTTAATATGTTCTAAGTGGCTTATTGAAGCAGAGATGTTGTTCTGCAGAACATCTTTCGAAGAACATACCTATATGAGTGTGATTGTTAAACGTCGCAATCTATGAGAGTAGGGTGCTCTCTAGTAAACTCATGAAAGGTCTCGGAGTATGACGCATAAGCTCCACCCGCAGGTATGTCGCACGGTAGCCTAGTATCGATCAAGGCTCTGTGTGAAGCTAGATTCGCAGAAAACTTGCAGTTCAAGGCCTAGTCCACTGTTCAAGTTGCTTACTAGTGTAACATAGAGTTCAAGGTGCAAGTTCAACTTAACAGTCTCCACTGTAGTATCGGTATATAAAACAGAGTTTTGGAACCAAAGGCAAAGTTTGTGTGCCTCTGGGATCTGGTGGGGGATTGCTGAAATTTTATCTACTTTTGGGCCAGCCCAATGTATAATTTCAGAAATTCCTAATAAATCCTAGAGGCCCATGCAGCCCATTTGTGCAAGGCAAGAGGTGGAAATGTTTAGTCCCACATTGCTAGTTTAGTGGGAGTTGGACCTCCTTATAAGGGAGGATGTGTCCACACATGTATGAGTTTGAGAACAAGAGAGACATACACGCGCGCTCCTCCTCCGCCGCCTGCCTCGTCACGACGCGCCGCGCCGTGCAGCGGGTTGCGGGAATGAGCCGAGCCGAACTAAATTTTTGCCACGCACGACTCGTATACGAAAGGTCACTCGGAAGTTGAACGGTTTTGCTGTAGTGGATATTGAACACGAACGTTGCACTGTGTTGTTTGTTCGTTTCGTCTCCCTCGCTCTCTTCGACTCCCGTCTCCTTTTGTTGCCCCTATAAAAGAGAGGTCACTCCTCTCTAGAAAAGACGCATCAGAACTTCCTCTCACCACCGGTTCCTTTCTCTGTGCTGCTAATACATTCTTCCCCATCCCGACTTGCGACGTGCACCGTAGGTCGGGACAGTAGGCCTCCGAAACTCCGTCTCTTCGAGTTCTGTATGGGAGAAGGGTGATAAGGTTTTTGGGGAGCGCTCAGCGCGACTACTAGCTTCCATCACGGACACCGACGATCTCTTCCCGGACGACGACTTCTTCCCCAACGTCGACCACCTCTTCGGTAACATGGCAAACGACAACACCAACCCTACTTCTGCTGCAACCCAGTACATGCTCATATTCTTTTTCTTTGAGTTTCTGCCGCAACTACTTGCTCTAGTTTCACTTCTAGATATGTTCCGTTTATGCTCATCCTTTTATATAATGCCTTATGTATATAGAACGGTTATACATATGTTCTTTTCTAGATCATATGTGTGCTGGAATTTTGTGTATTTATGGGCCAGCCTAATATGTAATTTCAGAAATTCCTAATAAATCCTAGAGGCCCACGCAACCCATTTGTGCAAGGCAAGAGGTGGAAATGTTTAGTCCCACATCGCTAGTTTAGTGGGAGTTGGACCTCCTTAAAAGGGAGGATGTTTCCACACATGTATGAGCTTGAGAACAAGAGAGACATACACGCACGCTCCTCCTCCTCCGCCGCCCGCCTCGCCTCGTCACGACGCGCCGCGGGTTGCGGGAACGAGCCGAACTAAATTTTTGCCACGCACGACTGGTATAGGAAAGGCCACTCGGAGAAGCTGAACGTTTTCTGCTGTAATGGATATTGAAAGCTCACGCCGCAGTTTCGTCGCTACGTCTATTCGCTTCACATCCCGTCGCTCGCCTCTCGTCTCCTTCTCATGCGCCTATAAAAGAGAGGTCGCTCCTCTCCAGAGAGGACGCATCAGAAGTTCCCACTCGCCACCGGTTCTTCTCTCTGTGCTGCTGCTACGTTCTTCCTCATCCCGTCCTGTGGCGTGCACCGTTCCTCGGGACAGTAGGCCTCCGAAACTCCGTCTCTTCGAGTCCTCTATGGGATAAGGGCGATAAGGTTTTTGGGGAGTGCTCAGCGCGACTACTGGCTTCCATCACGGACTCCGACAATCTCTTCCCGAACGACGACTACTTCCCCGACGTCGACCACCTCTTCGGTACCATGGCCAACGACAACGCCAACACCAATCCTCCTGCTGCTGCAACTCAGTACGTACTCATGTGCTTCTTCTTTGAATTCCTATCACACCTTTTTGCTATAGTTTCTCTGCTGGATATGTTCCGTTTCTACTCATTACTTCATATGATACCTTATCTTTGTGGAACGGTTTTACATATGCTCTTTTCTGGATCCTACGTGCACATGTCTTGTGTCTTCTCATCTCTATATAGCTTGCCTTCTTTCATTGTTATTATGTTGGTTATGTTTTTCCTAGTTTTTCCTGTAATAAAATCCTATGGTAAATTGCTCATATTTCCAACAATCCAAAAACCTTATTATAGGCAATTTACCCCGAGTGGTTTTGCTGCCTCCATGAGGCCTCCTATGTTTGAGGGTGTTCACTACAAGAGATGGCGTGTGAGAGCTGTTCTATGGTTTCAAACCATGAGCTGCTATGATGCCACTCTTGGCAAACCTGAAGGAGATCATGATGCTCAACATGATCTAGCTTTTCAGAAAATGGATACCTTGTTTAAGGCTGCTCTCTTGAGCGTTCTTGGTGAGAACATAGTTGATGCTTATGCGTCAATTGACACTCGAGACCAAGTTTGGGGTCTCGGATGCTCGCACTGAGCTGTACATCATGGAACAATTCTATGACTACAGGATGACTAAAGAGCGCTCCGTGGTTGAGCAAGCTCACGAAATACAGTCATTTGCAAGAGAACTTGAGCACTTCAATTGGATGCTACCGGACAAATTTGTTGCCGGAGGCATCATAACTAAACTTCCTCCTTCATGGAGGAACTTTGCTACCTTACTGAAGCATAAGAGACAGGAGTTTTCCGTTTCGGATCTCATAGGTACTCTTGATGTGGAAGAAAAGGCGAGAGCAAAAGACACACGTGCTCGAGCTATTGAGGGAGGTTCTAGTGCCAATCTGGTACAGAAGAAAAACTTCCAGCCCCACAATTTCAAGAACAAGGGCAAGTTCGATGGTAAAGCAAAGTTCGATGGGAAAAACAAGGTTGTACAGCACACCTACTTCAAGAAGAAGAATGACAAGAAGAAAGGTGTTTGTCATGTGTGCGGAGATCCTGATCATTGGGCACCTAACTGCCCTAATCGTTATGACAAGCGTCAACATGGGAAAGGCGGCAAGTCTGGTAATGTCGTTATTGCTGACACTAACGTGGAGGATGTTGGGTATGGTATATTACCCACTATTCTTTCAGTATGTCATTTTCCTGATTGGTTAATTGACATGGGTGCTAATGTGCATATATGCGGTGATATTTCCATGTTTTCATCTTATCAGTCCGCAGGGACTTCCACCGTCCTGATGGGCAACGGTTCACGTGCTTCTGTTCGTGGTGTTGGCACGGTCGATCTGAAGTTTACTTCGGGAAAAATCGTGCGGCTGAAGGACGTGCATTATGTCCCCTCCGTCAATAAAAATCTTGTTAGCGGATATCTTTTGTGTAGAGATGGCTACAAGCTTGTCTTTGAGTCTAATAAATTTGTAATATCCAAGTATGGAACTTTTGTTGGTAAGGGCTACGAGTCAGGAGGCCTGTTCCGTTTATCCTTGGCAGACGTTTGCAATAAAGTTGTTAATCATGTTTACAACAATAGTGAATCAAATGTGTGGCATTCACGTCTTTGTCATGTTAACTTTGGTTGCATGTCGCGACTAGTCAAATTGAACTTAATCCCTAGCTTTAACACCGTCAAGGGATCTAAGTGTCAAGTTTGTGTGCAAGCCAAACAACCTCGTAAGTCTCACATGACTGCCGAAACGAGGAATCTTGCATCACTAGAACTCATACATTCAGATCTATGTGAAATGAATGGTATTTTGACAAAAGGTGGAAAGAAATATTTCATGACACTAATTGATGACTCCACTAGATACTGCCGAGTGTATCTTTTGAAATCTAAGGATGAGGCTTTGAACTTTTTCAAGATCTATAAAGCTGAAGCACAAAACCAACTTGATCGAAAGATCAAGAGGCTTAGGTCCGATCGTGGTGGAGAGTATTTCTCAAATGAATTTGATTCCTTTTGTGCAGAACATGGTATAGTCCATGAGAGGACGCCTCCCTATTCACCTCAATCAAATGGGATAGCCGAAATAAAGAACCGTACTCTAACTGATATGGTTAACGCCATGTTAGACACATCAGGTCTCTCCAAGGCATGGTGGGGGGAGGCGATATTGACTGCATGTCATGTCCTAAATCGAGTTCCCACAAAAAACAAAGAGATAACTCCATTCGAGGAATGGGAAAAGAAAAGGTTAAAACTCTCTTATCTACGAACCTGGGGTTGTTTGGCGAAAGTCAATGTGTCAATCCCAAAGAAGCGCAAGCTAGGACCAAAAACTGTGGATTGTGTTTTTCTGGGATATGCTTTTCATAGCATTGGATATAGATTCTTGGTTGTAAAATCTGAGGTATCTGACATGCATGTCGGTACAATCATCGAGTCGAATGATGCGACTTTCTTCGAAGATATCTTTCCCATGAAGGATATATCTACCTCATCTAATCAGGAGATGCCTAATTCATCAAACCATGAATTAGTCACATTTACTGAACCTATCATTTCGATGGAACACTTTGAAAATATTGTGGAGGAGAACAATGAAGTTCCTACCAGGAGCAAGAGACAGAGGACTGCAAAGTCCTTTGGTGATGATTTTCTTGTGTATCTCATAGATGACACTCCTAGTTCTATTTTAGAGGCCTATGCGTCTGAAGATGCTGACTACTGGAAGGAGGCAGTCCGTAGTGAGATGGATTCCATCTTGGCAAATGAAACTTCGGAGATCACTGATCGTCCTTATGGGTGCAAACCTATAGGATGCAAATGGGTATTCAAGAAGAAGCTTAGGCCTCATGGTACTATCGAAAAGTACAAGGCACGGCTCGTGGCGAAGGGTTAAACCCAAAAGGAAGGTGAAGATTTCTTTGATACTTACTCACCCGTGGCTCGACTGACCACTATTCGAGTACTACTTTCACTAGCCGCCTCACATGGTCGTCTCGTTCATCAAATGGATGTTAAGACTGCTTTCCTAAATGGAGAGTTGGATGAGGAAATTTACATGGAACAACCAGATGGGTTTGTTGTACATGGTGAGGAAGGGAAAGTATGCAAGTTGCTGAAATCTCTATATGGACTTAAGCAAGCACCAAAGCAGTGGCATGAGAAGTTTGAAAGAACTTTAACTACTACAGGCTTTGTAATAAATGAAGCTGATAAGTGTGTGTACTATCGCCATGGTGGGGGCGAAGGAGTTATCATTTGCCTGTATGTTGATGACATACTGATTTTCGGAACAAATCTGAATGTTATTAAAGAGGTCAAGGATTTCCTATCTCGATGTTTTGAGATGAAGGATTTAGGAGTGGCTGATGTCATTCTGAACATCAAGTTGTTGAGAGACGAAGATGGTGGGATTACATTGCGTCACTCTCATTATGTGGAAAAGATCTTGAGTCGCTTTGGGTATAGTGACTGCAAGTCCTCTCCCAGACCATATGATGCGAGCGTGCTGCTTCGATAGAATCGAAGAATTGCTAGAGATCAATTGAAATATTCTCACATTATTGGCTCGCTTATGTACTTAGCCAGTGCTACAAGACCTGACATCTCTTTTGATGTTAGCAAACTGAGTCGGTTTGTCTCAAAACCAGGAGATGTGCATTGGAAAGCTCTAGAGAGAGTTTTGCGTTATATGAAAGGCACTGCAAATTATGGAATTCACTATACTGGAAACCCAAAGGTGCTTGAAGGGTATAGTGATTCAAACTAGATCTCTGATGCTCATGATATAAAGGCCACTAGTGGATATGTATTCACTCTTGGAGGTGGCGCTGTTTCTTGGAAGTCTTGCAAGCAAACGATCTTAACAAGGTCAACAATGGAAGCAGAACTCACAGCACTAGATACAGCTACGGTCGAAGCAGATTGGCTTCGTCGGCTCTTAAGTGACTTGCCGATTGTTGAGAAACCAGTACCTCGTATCCTTATGAACTGCGACAATCAAACTGTGATCACGAAAGTGAGCAGCTCAAAGGATAACATGAAGTCATCAAGACACACACAGAGAAGGTTAAAATATGTCAGGAAAATGAGAAACTCCGGAGTTATTGCATTGGATTATATCCAAACATCTAAAAATCCGGCAGATCCTTTTACTAAGGGTCTATCACGTAATGTGATAGATAATGCATCGAGGGAGGTGGGTATGAGACCCACAATTTGAGTTGTTTCACAGTGGTAACCTATTCTTTGTGATCGGAGATCCCGTGAATTAGATGTGGAAGCCAAGCTGTTGGTCAACCGAGAGGAAAGTATCCTTATCATTAATGATACCACTCCATGAAGATGCAATACTTTCATGAACTGCACGGCAGGTTGATATACATCTTAATATGTTCTAAGTTGCTTACTGAAGCAGAGATGTTGTCCTGCAGAATATCTTTTGAAGAACATACCTATATGAGTCAGATTGTTAAACGTCGCAATCTATGAGAGTAGGGTGCTCTCTAGTATACTCACGAAAGGTTTCGGAGTATGATGCATACGCTCCATCCGCGGGGAAGTCCCACGGCAATATAGTATCGGTCAAGGATCTGTGTGAAGCTAGATTCACAGAAAACTTGCAGTTCAAGGCCTAGTCCACTGTTCAAGTTGCTTACTAGTGTAGCATAGAGTTCTAGATGGAAGTTCAACTTAACAGTCTCCACTGTAGTATCGATATATAAAACAGTGTTTTGGAACCAAAGGCAAATTTTGTGTGCCCCTGGGATCTGGTGGGGGATTGCTGGAATTTTGTGTATTTATGGACCAGCCCAATATGTAATTTCAGAAATTCCTAATAAATCCTAGAGGCCCACGCAGCCCATTTGTGCAAGGCAAGAGGTGGAAATGTTTAGTCCCACATCGCTAGTTTAGTGGGAGTTGGACCTCCTTAAAAGGGAGGATGTTTCCACACATGTATGAGCTTGAGAACAAGAGAGACATACACGCGCGCTCCTCCTCCTCCGCCGCCCGCCGCGCCGCGCCGCGCCGCGGGTTGCGGGAATGAGCCGAGCCGAACTCAATTTTTGCCACGCACGACTGGTATATGAAAGGCCACTCGGAGAAGCTGAACGTTTTCTGCTGTAGTAGATATTGAAAGCTCACGCCGCAGTTTCGTCGCTTCACATCCCGTCGCTGGCCTCTCGTCTCCTTCTCCTGCGCCTATAAAAGAGAGGTCGCTCCTCTCGAGAGAGGACGCATCAGAAGTTCCCACTCGCCACCGGTTCTTCTCTCTGTGCTGCTGCTACGTTCTTCCTCATCCCGTCCTGCGGCGTGCACCGTTCGTCGGGACAGTAGGCCTCCGAAACTCCGTCTCTTCGAGTCCTGTACGGGAGAAGGGCGGTAAGGTTTTTGGGGAGCGCTCAGCGCGACTACTGGCTTCCATCACGGACTCCGACGATCTCTTCCCGAACGACGACTACTTCCCCGACGTCGACCACCTCTTCGGTACCATGGTCAACGACAACGCCAACACCAATCCTCCTGCTGCTGCAACTCAGTACGTACTCATGTGCTTCTTCTTTGAATTCCTATCACACCTTTTTGCTATAGTTTCTCTGCTGGATATGTTCCGTTTCTACTCATTACTTCATATGATACCTTATCTTTGTGGAACGGTTTTACATATGCTCTTTTCTGGATCCTACGTGCACATGTCTTGTGTCTTCTCATCTCTATATAGCTTGCCTTCTTTCATTGTTATTATGTTGGTTATGTTTTTTCTAGTTTTTCCTATAATAAAATTCTATGGTAAATTGCTCATATTTCCAACAATGTGCACATGTCTTTTGTCGTCTCATCTCTATATTTCACGTCCTGTTTCATCTTTATTATGATGGTCATGTTTTTTCTAGCTTTTCTTTTAATAATATTCTATGATAAACTGCTCATATTTCCAACGTGAAGAACTTCTGTCCGTCTTCTTACTTTGTGATTGCTTCGAAGACGATTCTGAGTACTTTGTTGTTCCGTTGCGCATGCCATGTTTAGTTACGTGTGCATTGCCATTCTGAGTACTTAGATTTACCTCTGTTCTAGTAGATGTTTCTTTGAGTTATTTTCAGTTCGATTTAATTCTTCTTCTATTTTGTTTTGTTATTGTTGTGTGTACTCTAATTTTCTTTAAAGAACCTCCTTTTTGGTTAGTAGTCGTATAGGACACCGTGGATGCCCAAAACCTTGATCTGATTCTGGTTTAGATCATTTACTTCTGTCATTGTGGTTGCCTTTTAGTTAGTAGTTGTATAGGACACTGTGGTTTCAGATAAATGAAATCAGAGAGGAAGCTCTCTTTGTCAAAAAGAAAAATGAAACTCTTCTGGTAGGTGAAATGCTAAACATGAATGAGGTTGTGTTTGTTTAGTTTATTTCCAAGCTAACCACAAACTTGTAATCCCAACTTGGACAGGACATGGCATCATCAACATCTTCCCCGTCTTGGTTAGTTGACATCTGCAGGAGACTGTTTGATTGGAGTTGTTAACTGGTGGTAGTTTGGACAAAGATGTCACGCTGATTCTTATCATGGAGTGGAAGTAGACTAACCTGAATGATTGCATGAGACATGCAGGCCGGTCTCTGGGAATCTATCTAATGGAATCTATCTATGCAACAACACAGCCCCAATGCTAAGCTCAGTTAGTCCTGTAATCAGGAGCAACCAAATTCAGTTAGTTGCACATGCTCTTCGGAAGGAGGTTTCAGGAAAACTGTTCGGCACCCTGTAATATTAATCTGCTGAATTGCTGATTACTGCTTATTTCTTATATTTACCACAAGATGTGCTCTGTCAAGCCCCATGGCTTTTGTTATGTACCACCTCCGTCTCAAAGTTGTATTAAATCAACTACAATTATTTTGGGATGGAGTATTGTATAATACACTCCTCATTTATCAGTCTAATATGGCTAGTACTTTAGTGATCTAAACATTTTTACATTTCTTTGCGGATGGAGTAGTAGTTGGTCCATATCTTGTTACTGCGATTTTGTGGATCACTGCAATTGCAACCTCCTACAAATGGAGTGCCATGAAAGGAAAAGAGGACAATGCAGGATACAGCTGTGACTAGCACCAATTACTGTCCCCAGGCCCAAACCAAGCACCTTGTTTCTCCTGCAAGCAACACAAAATGATGATTAAACCAGCACAGCAACTTCAACATCATTGAAGAAAGGTGGCACTAGCCACATTTGGTCTGAATCCTAGGTTAAGGTTAGGGAGGGACCGTGGAGATGCAGGATTGCAGGTGCGGCACATCATCAACAGAGCAGAAAAGCAGTTACTAATCACACAGGGACAGACAGACAAGACACAGGAGAAGGCAGGCAGACAGGAGAGAAGAGAAGCAAAGCCAACCGTCCCCAAAGAATTTTTAGCTAAAGATGGAGGAACAACAGCGAGGAACAGAGAACAAATCATCATGAATTGCACACACTAAACACCGGCAGTCCGGCACTAGTACTACTGCTAATTAGCAACATCTAATCGTAATCGGATCCCCTTATGTACATGTCTACTGCTAGGTTCCATCATCCTGCTTCTTCCAGATCCTGCCCGACCCTGATCCTTGCGCAGCGCTTGCTTTCCTGGATCTTCCTCAGTCACTGTACAAGAGATGATTCTGGAATCGACGTTGAACCAAGCCGGGTGCCTAGACGAGCAGAGCCTGGCTTGATCGTTGGCGTCCGGTTTCTGCCTCATGAGCAAGATTTGATCAGGCCCAGGTTGTAGAGGTTCCTCATCACAAGGTTGCCGAGGTAGAGCAGCCCAATGCCGGCGCCGTTGCGGTCGTCCCGGTCATCCTGCCCACGAGCCTTCTGGTAGAGCCGCGGCCGGTGCTCCTCGACGACAAGGCAGTCCACGCCGACCTTCTCCCTCACGGCTTCAATGGCGTTTTGCTGGACGGCCTGGCCGGCTGTGGTGCCGGTGACATAGAACACATTGCTGGCCATGTCGCCCTTGGTTGACACCTCGGCCTGCGCCACCAGCAATCCATTCTCCCGGAACGTCCGGGTGACGTCCGACAGCAGCCCCGGCCGGTCTGGCGTGCACAGCTCCAGCCTCACTCCCTGGAAATTCAGAAATCAAGACACATAAGCATCCATGAATGAGAAAGATTAGGGAAGCTTAGCACAGTAGGAAATCGGCGTGTAAAGTACCTCGAATGATCTCCGTTCTATGGCGTCTTGCAGGCATTGACTCACTCTCTGCATCTCGGCCTCGGAGCTTATGGGGCTCCCGTCGGCGTGACGGATGTAAAACTCCTGCCGCGCTTGGCCGGCGTTGGTGTCGATGGTCCCGTGGAAGACGAGGTAGTCCATGTCGGTGAGCGTGCACACGACGTCGTACAGCAGCTTCGGGCGGTCCGGGCACTGGACGGTGACCACCGAGTACCCGCGCTCGGCCCAGCTCTCCACAGACACCCAGGGCGTTGGGAACGCGTGCTCGTGGTCGCGGCTGGCGAACATGAGCTGGTGGAGGCGCCGGTCGGCGTGCGCGATGGAGCCGGCGGGGACGGCGGCCACAGCGCCGCCGCTGGCCTCCGAGTCTCCGCGAAGCAGGGGGGCGAGGCGGGCCTCGATGCGCTCCACACCGGCGGCGGCCACATCCTCGTCCCGCAGGTAGACAAGGCAGGCGAGGCGGCCACGGTGCGACCACGCCCTGGCATCGACGACGCTGCAGCTCATGTCGGCCAGGACGGCGAACACCTCGGAGATGAGCCCCGTGCGGTCGGTGCCCGTGAGCTCAAGCACCGTTAGCCCCTCAAGCGACGCCGGCTGCGACGGCCCGTTCCAGGTCCCCAGAGACTGCAGCCAAATCAAGAAACCGAATCAGAAATGCTGCCCCTTTCCGGCTCCGGCGAGGCGAAGAAAGCGAGAAAAGTTGTTTCCTTCCCATACATACCTGCTGGATGTAGGTGATGACGCTGTCGTCGGTGAGCTTGCGGCCGAGGCGGTCGGTGACATGGAAGACATCCATGAACCACCTGCCGTCGGAGGAGATGTAGGCCTTGTTGATAGACAGGTCGAGGTCCGCGAGCACCTGGACCGCCTCGAGCAGGACGCCTCGCTTCCTCGCGCTGTCGACCTGCAACAACCACCACAGAAAAATGAGCACGCCATCCAAGAACCTGCCGGAGACCGGACACCGGACGCAGGAGGTCGACGGAGAGGAGACACACACCTGGACGAGCGTGGCCGTGGGGCAGACGGCATTGTCAATGACCACCTTGGGGGTGTCCATCCCGATCACCAGCTTCTCGTACTCGTTGAGCCACTCCATCTCTGCTGATGCAGCCTCCTCACACCGCAGCGCTTCTTCCTCTTCTTTGCCGGGGACCTCCGCTCTCAAAGCAAAGTGCTCCGCGGAACCAGTGGCTGGTCCGTACGTATGTATATAGGCGAGCGAGGGGAGGGGAGCGAGGTCGGGGACGAAGGGCGCGAGGAGCTTGGGAGGGATCGCCCGCGGTTTGGAGGCTTCTTCTTCTTCTTCTTCTTCTTTCCCCTTGCGCTTGGCTTTTGTCGCTGGTTCGAATTGGAATGCGGGGAACTGGAATTGGGGGGGCGATGTTTATGTAACGGAACGAGGACGAGGTGGAGGCGGTGGGCCCGGGGCCACATGGATGGACGGACGCAGCAGAGCAGGGGCGCCACGTGGAGGCGCTCCTTCGCTCGCTTGCAAATGCCCTTTGACGACCAAACGGCGGTTTTTAAAAATCTGGTGTCCTGCTTTATTATATGCTCCAGATAATAAGCAGGCTCGAATACAAATAATGGTGGTTTTTCTATGGGCGAATACAATACAATACAATTATGTTAAACCATCTCTGTTTCCGTTTGTGGTCGAGTATTTGTATGTGACATTTTCAACAGTTTGTTATGTGAGTGGAGTGAAAATATCATATGATGCGTAGAGGTCCTTGTGTTTGTGGTGCGAAGAGGCCAAGACGGTGATATACCGAGGTCCGAGGGTGCGCAACATAGAGCCATCATTTGCGTTTAATACTCCTCAATACATACAAGTGTCTTTTCGCAAAAAAATAAATACATACAAGTATCTTTTCTTGGCGACTAAAAAAAAGGGACGTCTAAGAAAAAACAGAAGGGAGCGGCGAAAAAAAAAACAGAAGGGTGGAATTTCTCTGTATGGCACAGAAGCTGGTGGATGGGCCCAGCCCAGAGGGGAGCCGTCCCTGGGCGGTGGGCCCGGTACGGCTGCCGCGCGCTTTTGTGTCGTCGTTACGGACGCTGCCATCTCGCTGTTCGCAGTTGTATATCACCAAACCCACCTCGTCCCGCTCCCGCCCAAGCGCTGGCGCGACCAAAATGACCAGACTGACCCTGGCACCGAGGCAAGAAAACACGGCAGGCGGAAAGGGCTGGCCTGTCATTTGGTGTGCGCAGCCCCTGGGTGTCGAGTTCCTGCCCAAAGCCGCACGCCACCAAACATGGATCCGGATCCTTTGGTGCCTCCCATCGCTTTTTTTCCGTCCTTGGACTTTACCACGGCCGGTTTGTCCATTTTCCTACTACTAGCGGTAATTTCATCGGACGTGGAAATTCATCGGGGCGTTGGTGCGTTTTGCCTGCGCCCGGTGGCGTGCTGCTACTTACACTAATGTCCACTACTACTACGTTATAGTAGTGTCTTGTCTTCCTTGGAGCATAGAGCAAAGGTTTTGTTTCGTCCATCTTGTTGCTATGCAAGCAAGGGACGGTGACATGGACAAAGAAGCAGGGCGGGCGGACGGGCGTGGGTCCGTCCAATTTTGGAGCTCTGGAGTGACCGGCGACGGGTAAAATACATACACAAAAATAATACTTGTACTAGTATATGAGTAGTCTGGAATCGGATATGTCGTGCATATTCTCAACGACCCTGCTGGCTTAAGCAGCCATGTCACAGCTAGCCTGCTAAGCACAAATCAGAAATAAGCAAGTTCATATCGAAACTTGGTCACCGAAAAGACTCAAGATATTTACACGGCTGCTGAACAAAAATAGGCTATGGTGCAATGACAGATTGCAAAGAAGGGGATGGAAAAACGGTTACTTCTGTCAGCTATGCCTCAGGAATCTATAATCAACGGCTCATCTAATCTGGGAATGCAAGGTGGCAACAACAGTATGGATGAAGACAGCATCTCGCACCGGATGTGCCTCACTTAGCCCAACATTTTAGGCAGACAAAAAATCTATCAGAGAAATTATTTCCAAGATAATAAGCAAGGCAAGACCGGAATACAAAAAAGGCGCCAGGACAATGAAATTTGGAAGGAAAGAAATGAATGCACCTTTAAAAACAAAACAGCCAGTGCAGCAAATATACCCACATCCATCACAACAACGCTAGAGTTTTGGACGCAAACAAGAGCAGTTTTCCTTGAGCACCCGTTTGGGGAACTGACGTGAGGAGTCCGCCGCCTGTAGCATGCTATCTTTTTTCACTTCTTTTTCGGAATTTATTCCTGTTATGTCCTTGATCTTTTGATCATCCCCCCTATTTTGTATTCGCGCATTGCTATCTGCTTTTTCAATATATGCAAGCCATCAGCTGGATCTTTCAAAAAAAAAAAAAAAAACTAGCCTGCTGGGATGAGCTCTCACGAGCTCAGCCCGCGCGACGCAGATCCGTCGACATGCGAGCACGTACAGGCCACGCTGTGGCACGATTGCACCACGCAGTACGGTGCAAGCGGCGCTACGTGGTACCGAATGGATCCTAGGCGGGAAGGCATCGCGCATACATGCGCCGTGATGGCCATTAATGGCACGCGCGCGAGAGAGGAATCGAAGATCGCCCAGCGTGAGTTGAGATGAATGGCCACCGTGTATCCTTCATGTGATCGGCCAAGAAAACGGCGACGCGCATTAATGGCAACTCCCGGATTAATTCGACCGTTCGCGCGCAACCAGCGTATATCGTACTACCACGTCGTGGGTCAGCATTTGGCATTTGCAGCCGCAAGTACAGGCCCATGGGCCACCACGACGCGGCCATCACGCCGCCACGAGAAATGCCGTCGCCATCATACAACCATACCAAATCACATGGAAGCATCAAGTAATTAACGTTCTGGCAGCAGAGACGCATGCACCGTGATGGTCAGATGGTGGTGCCCGTTACGATTAACTAAGAATACCACGCCCACGCTCACGCACGAATGAACCAGGCATGAACCTGGCCGCTGGCGAGCCGCAGGGGCGATTGCTTGTCGAAAAACAAATCGATGCTGCACGAGATAAGCTCTAGCTGGGGATACGGTCTGATTTGTCACCAGTTCGTGCGTACACCGGCCGACAGTGCTCCCACGGCTGGCGGCGCGAATCCGGGGACGACCTCGCCTCCGGTTCCACGCACGTACCACGACGACGTGCGCCGCACCCAGGCACGCACGCACGCCACCGCGCGTCTCTGCGGCGGGCGGACTACTCGTCAGTCACTATGGCAAGGCGTCGCCGACGACGTGCGGAGTGGTGCAACGTCTCCGGCTGTCCGGCCTCTGCCCCCACCAAACTGACGCCCTCGCCTTGGAGTGGCAAGTCAAATCTGAGCTTTACTGGCTTTCAAGGGACACCGACTCTAGCAACTGATTAAACCTTCTTTTTTTTCGAGCTTGCGCCAATTCGCAGATAGGTTTAGAAATGAGAAACGAATCTGCTGTTAGAGTTGTGTGCAGGAATGGAATGCATTTCTGCGGCTGACCGTAAGTTTAATTAGTATTTGACGTTCAGGGTCAGACACTTCTTTATATATTTCTCCATTTCCTGTCTGATCTCTTCCGGCAATGTGATTTGGTATGATAGTGTTATCGTTATTTCCGGTCAGAGTGCTTTGATGTGAACAGGTATAGAAGCACAAATACATTTTACTAGTGGTTGATGCGTCCGTCTGCCCTTTTTTTTTCAATAATAAAGATAAATATTGATATCTAAAAGATAACAATTACAAATGGTCTCGACAACAATATCAACGAGTAGCCATGCAACGCGGTCATACAACTCATACGCAACAAGAGCTACCCTTACAAATGGGACGATATGAGGGGTCACACACACAATAAAAATCTTGGATTTTGTGGTGAGAAGATCGCTAGTGCTGCCAAAACCGCACATTGGTGATGCTCCGCCAGCCATGCACCGGGGCATGGCCTTGACAACGGATGAATCCTCCACGCATCGTGGCTCACACAATCATCATTTGTCAGCGGTACCTTCACTCTCATGATGACATCTCCTCGAAGCACGTGATTTGCTGGAACTAGATGGTAACCTTATCTTTGGTTTATCTTTGCCGCACTTTGCAATAAGAAACAGTTTGTTCTCTTTGTGTGTGTGAATCGGGCTCAATCCCTTTTGATTACAACATCCTTTAGTTTGAGGAAAATAGGAGAGAGGGGGAGCGAGTTCAACGCAATCGATGTGTGCACCATGGGGCGAAAAACTACTAGCCCGAGAAAACTACCCTAGTTACAAGTGACAACACACCATCCATAATCCACTAAATAGCATGCATGGTGTTGACCAAAATGATGTAACAAATACAAGTATCAAAACTCCTTTACGCAAATCCTCGCAACCACATCAACTTTTCCGCCTTCAAGATGATGTTGAAACCTGATCATGCCCCATTGCGCAACTCCCTATCGGCGAAACCATCCTAGTTATCACCATCCCTGCACCACGAGCTAACACCTCAGCGAGCTCCATCGCTTTGCATGTCTGCCAAGTACAACAAGGAAGCACAAGGCGCAAACACCATCTTATAATGAGTTTTAGGTAGTTTGAATTTAAATATCAAATGTATCTATGTTTATGCAGTTCCACATTGCCAAGCAAACAACTATCAATCCAACAATATGGATTTTCTATTGCCTAAATAAAAAAATGCATAACACAAGGTGCAATCCTTTTAATGCATAAATAAGTACCGAGGACGAAACCTACCAATCTAGTGACCACCCTAGCATGTTGATGAGTAATGAAAAGATGTTGAGAGCTTTCAAGTTCATAAACAATAGAGCATTTGAGATTGTGTGTCCAATTACTACGTTTCACCTCATCCCTACTCAAAACAACGTCTTGTGACATTTTCTGTGAAAGTTCTTGGATTTTGAAAGGGATCTTAGTTCTCCAAATCCATCTATAATCACATCCAGCAAGGGAGCCTGCCAACCATTTATACACCGAGTTAGTAGAGAATTTATAGCTAGCTCCGAGGGGCCATCAAATACTATCAAGATTTGTAGACAATCGTAAATCCTTCACATATTCCAAAACTTCACCCCACTGCATAGTTAGATCGGGGAAAACCATCTCCTAAAAAAGTATTCACATTAACATCCACACGATCTATCAATACAGTCCTGGGAGTAACAAATCACATAGATGTGATGATATTGTTCACAAAGAGGAGGCACATCCTTAGGAAGATCTTTCCATGATCTAGCAACACCCATAGATCCAGCTTTAACTTTTCTTCCCAACATGTAGATCTTTTCACTTTAGGTATAACTTGCCAAATAGCACGAATCAAAAACTTTCCCCTTAAGTGGAGCAGCATCACTGTTTTTAGGTATTTATCTCTAGTGGCATCCTGCCACAGAGCTTACTAATGTGTGATATGTATTTAACGTATCTATCTTTTTTGATTGTTAAATGTTATTATGTTATATTTTATATGTTTTAAATCATTTTATATTATTTTTATCGACTAACCTATTAATTTAGTGTCTGATACGTCTCCAACGTATCTACTTTTCCAAACACTTTTTCTCTGGTTTTGGACTAACCCGGACTAATGCTCTTGTCACCACAACTACCTTGGTGTTATTTTTATGCACAAATAAAAGTTCTTGGAATTGGACGAAACTTTTTATTAATTATTTCTGGAATATATAAGGAATTTTGGAGCGAAGATCCACCATAGGGGGGTTGCGTGTGGGCCACAAGTCAACACGACGCTCCCACCCCCCTAGACGCGCCTTGATGTCTTGTGGGGCCCACGTGCTTCCTCTGAGGCTAATTCCAGTCCTATAAATTCACATCTTCGAAGAAAAAACCAGAGAAAAGATCTCATCGTATTTTACGAGACGGAGCCACCGCCACCTTGTGTTCTTCCTCGGGAGGGCTGATGTGGAGTCCGTTTGGGGCTCCAGAGAGGGGGATTTGTCGTCATCGTCATCATCAACCCTTGTCCATCAACAATTCCATGATGCTCACCACCAGGTGTGAGTAATTCCTTAGTAGGCTCGCTAGATGGTGATGAGATTTGGATGAGATTGATCATGTAATCGAGGTAAGTATTGATAGGGCTTGATCCATAGCATCCACTATGTTCTGATATTGATGATGTTATGACTTTGTTATGCTAAATGCTTGTCACTAGGGCCCGAGTGCCATGAATTCAGACCTAAACTTATTATGTTCTCTCTGAATATGAAAAGTATTCAGATCATGTATTGCATTTGTATGCACCTATTACGTGTCTTGATCTACATAGCCCAAGGTGACAATAATTTGGATTCTTTCCAGTGATTGTCGTAATTTTAGGAGTTCATGTATTCACATTTGTTAATACTTCGTTATGGTTTTCTATTAAAAGTAGGCCTTAATATCCCTAAGTTTCCAATAGGACCCCGCTTCAACGGGAGGGTAGGGCAAAAGATGGCATGCAAGTTCTTATCGCAAGCATGTATGACTATACACGGAATACATGCCTACATATTGATGAACTGGAGTTAGTTCTGTGTCGCACTAGTGTGTAATTGTTACATGATTGATGTCATCCATATCTTTCCATCACTCATCCATGTGCCTACGCTTTACAAATAGTGAATCTTGCTAAGTTACTATTGTTGTTCTTACTCTCACACTTGCTACTCAATTGCTATTGTTACTGTTGTTACCAAAATTGTTGCTATCGATGTTACTGCTACTACTATCATTTGTCGTGCTACTAAACCTTTGTTGCAGAGAGATATCCCAGGTGCGCTCGAATTGCCAACTCAACTGCAAGGCCTATAAATATTATTTGGCCCCCTTTGTGTCGAATCAATAAATTAGGATGAAATACTACCCCGAAGACTATCGCGATCCCCTATACTTGTGAGTTATCAGTGACCGGTGTCAATTCATGTTTTTGCTTGTTTTTGGTTTTGCAGAAAATCAACCTACGGAAGTCCAAACATGATGAGACTTTTTGACGTTTTTCAGAACAATTAGAGACCCTAGAAGCTTCAAGAGAAGCCATGGGGACCCACAAGGCGGACACATGGCTTGGTGACGTGACCAGGGGTGGTTGCGCTACCTTCCCATGTGCCCCCCTGAGCCTCTGTTTGACCTAATTCTAGACATATAAATACCCCAATATTTTGTAACCCTCATAGTTGAACCGAAAGATTTTTATCCCTAATGCAAGCCTCTGTTCTAAAGCGGTTCCATCGGGATCCCTATCGTGGTGCTCTGTTGGAGGGGGAAGCCACCACATGAGGCCTCTTCATCATCCTTGTTACCTTCATGATGATGTGTTAGTAATTCTACGAGGACCTATGAGTCCATAGTAGTATCTAGAAGGCTTTCTCTCCCTATCTATCTATGTGTCTATCTATATATATGTATCTCTGTCTCTCTTTGATCTTCAATACAATGATCTCCTTTGAGATCAATCCGATTTAATTCTTATGGTGTGTTGTTGGGATCTGATGAATTGTGTATTTATGAAGAAATTGTTCACTGAGTCATATTAATTCTCTTGGACTTTCTCTGATATGTGATTTTATAGCTATATATGCTTTTAGATATATGAGTCTTGTTTCGCCAAGATTGGTGAGTATTTCTTCGAAGGGAGTGGTGCATAGTAGTGGGTTCAATCTTGCGATGATCTTGTTTGGTGACGGAAAGGACAAAGGCATGTATTGCATTGTTGCTACTAAGAATAAAATGATGGGATTAATCTTATTGCTAGGTTTCTTTTTGTCTACATTATTTTATCTTGCTTATTTCATTGCTTTGTTTCTTGTAAACTTAATACCTCGAGATGCATGTTGGATAGTGGTCTTTGGGTGGAGCAATAATAGTATACGTCACTTGGTTTAACGATCTACTTCTTACAGATGTAGTGACTATGTGATATTATGCCATGAATGATCAAAGTTGTAGATGATCATATTCTATCAATTGACCAACAATGATTTGTTACCATGTCATTATGTGCTTTCAACACATATCTCACTATTGAACCTATGGCCCCAGGGTCTATTCTCCATTAATACAAAAGCTTCTATATTTGTTTCCTTACTTTCTTGTTGTTTTCCCTCTCACTGTATATTTCCATTTAATATTGTAACTAGAAAGAACATTGGGATTTACAACCTCCCAGCCACAGTTGGGTGCAAGCAATTTTATCCTTCTGTGTGCAGGTGTTGCCAACGTTATTAGCTTGGTGCCTCCCGCTGGTTCGATAAAACTTGGTTCTTAACTAAGGAGAATACTTTCCGTGGCTCTCCCACATCACCTTTTCTCTTGGGAATTCAAAAACTCCTACGGGAGTTAGCAATTCTATATTATCCACAATCATTCCACCAACAAGCTAATATTTTATCTCCTAATCCTTTACTCCAAGCTCGCCTTTATTTTTAGATTTGCAAATTTTACTCCATTTCATAAGATAGTATATTATTTTCAATCTACATCCAAATAAATCTTGAACATATCTACATTTTTTGATTATTTTATACAATTATATTATTATTTATATATTTTTATTATACCAAATTAGAATATATTTTTTGTATTGACCTACTAATTTAGTGCCTAGTGTTAGTTCATGTTTCCTACTTGTTTTTTATTTCACAAAAATTAATATATAAGGATGTCAAAATCACTTGTATATTTAATATGATTTTTTGGGGAAAAAAGAAACAGGGGGCTTAGGAAAAGATTGAGACGTCAAGCCAAGGGTCCACATGGGCACCCCGCGCACCATGGGGCGTCATGTGTCTTTGTGGGCCCCCTACAATGTCTTCACGTGATTCCATTGCCATAACTTCATATAAATACCCAAACCCTCTAACATATTTTCTAAAGAATTGCATCGCCTACGCAAGTCTCTGTTCTCCGAATATCCCATCTCGAGACCTATCCTAAAGCATTCCGTAGGGGAAGCCCTTCCGGGAACCATATTCATCGACCTTGTTGCCTTCATGACCCAGTGTGAGTATTGAGATGGAACCTACATGCCCATAGTAGTATCCAGATGGTCCTCTCACTTTTTAGATCTTCAATATCGTTTTCCCATTCTTGATCGAGATCAATTCAATGTAATTGGTGGTGTGTTTATTAAGACCCGATGAATTATCACTTTGTGATTACATTAATCACTCAAATCAATTGAATCTTTTGAAGTTTTGTTGTTGCACAACTAAATAGCTTTGAATGCTCTCTCATCTATCTATCTTATCTTTCGAGGTTTTTATTGAGAGAAAGTGGTGCTTTGTAGTGGGTTTAATTTTGCGGTGCTCTAACCTAGTGAAAATAAGGGCCAAGACTCGTATAGTATTGTTTCCACTACAGATAAAGCGCGACGGGGTTTTGTAATATTGATTGACTTCTTCATGTCTACATTATTGCCATCTAGCTTATTGTGATCCTTTGTTTCTTGGAAACTTAATACCTTGAGATGCATGCTGGATAGTGGTTTTGGGGTGGAGTATTAGTAGTAGAAATAGTAGGATTAACGGTCTACTTATAACACACGTAATGCCTATATGAGATTATGCCGCGAATGATCATAGTTATAAATATTACAATTCAATCAATTGCCCAATGTTACCACGGGTATCCGCAAGTTAATTATTAGACATGCATCAAGTGATCTCAAACCCAAAGTATTCAATACAACATGAATAAACTTCAAGAACAAGACTCATATGATCTAGCTTCATTAATAAAGCTCATGATACAATGAACAGCGAATCCATCAAGAACATGGGAAAGAGATTGAACACACAACTAATAGTACATACCCTTAGCCCCGAGGATGAATTACTCACACGTCATGATGTAGGCAGCAAGGTTGATGAAGAGGCCTCCCGTGATGGCTTCGCCCTACAAAGAGTAACCAAAAAGGGCTCCATATGAGATTGCTTGGTAACATAGGCTTGCAGTGACGATAAAATTGTTTCACCTCTCTCCCCGAGGGTTTTGGGATATATATATATATATATATATATATATATATATATATATATATATATATATATATATATACTTATAGAGCAAAAATTAGGGCTAACAAACACAGAGCCCCGCAAAGTTTGGGTGGTGTGGCCATGGGGTAGGTCGCGCCCTTGGGCTCGTGGGCCCCACATAAATCTTCTAGTCCTCTAAAATATTGAAGGGTTTTTTATTTTCCATAAAAGTTCTTCATAAATTTCATCGTGTTTGGACTTTTATGGATATTATGTTCCTACGAAATAAAAAAGTACAAAAAACAGGAACTAGCATTCGGTAGTAAATTAATAAGTTAGACCATAGAAATAATATAAAGTGCACAAAAATCATATGGAATTGATGTAAATATGGCATGAATAATTCATAAATTATTAATATGTTCGACACGTATCAACACGCGGTGCGACCGGTGGTACGAGTGCATGCTCTTGTACCGTGCGCAGTTGAGTGCTCTGGTTGCCCCCTCACAACTCCTTTCTCCTTCATAGTGCTTTATTTGTTTATGGTGATACATGATAACCCACAAGTATAGGGGACCACAACCGTCTTCATGGGTATTATTACACCCTAATTTATTGATTCGACACAAAGGGATCCAAAAAATATTTATTGGTCTTAGCAGTTGAGTTGGCAATTCAACCATGATACGTCTCCAACGTATCTATAATTTATATTGTTCCATGCTATTATATTATAATCTTAAGATACTTTTTGCATCATAATGCACCAATTTATATTTTTTGAGCACTAACCTATTAACCCATTGATTAGTGCTACTTGTTCTTTTCTGCGTGTTTTTTGTTTTTCACGTTTTCACTACCAAACAAAGTCCAATTGCCACAAAACTTTTTGGTGATTTTTTCTGGACCAAAAGAAGACTTGGAAGCTTTGGGAGGATACCAAGAGCTGCACGAGGATCCTACAAGCCAAAAGGGCGCACCTAGGGGAGTTGGCGCGCCGTGATGCCTTATCGTCTCCGTGTGGCCCCTCTTGCCTCGTTATTTGGCCTATAAATTCCCTAATATTTCAAAAACCCTAGGGCCATCAATGAAACACTTTTAACGCGGCCACAGGTCTCTGTTCCATGGAGATCCCATCCGGAGCTCCGTTCCAGCACTCTGCGTGAGGGGGATCGACCATGGAGGGCCTATTAATCAACATCGATGCCCTTGTGATGATGTGTGAGTAGTTTACCTCAGACCTATGGGTCCGTAGTCAGTACCTAGATGGCAATTTCACTCTCTATCTTGATATTCAATACAATGATCATCGCATCTTCGCTTTGATCTACCCAATGTAATTCTTTTGTATGGTACATTTGTTGGGAACCGATGAATTGTGGGCTTATGTTCAGATTATTCATGAAAAGTAATCGAGTCTTCTCTGAATTATTATTGCTCTTAGTTGCATGATCATCATAGGTTCGTAAATCTATCGTATCTATTGAATTGCTTCGGCCAAGTATTTTGATCTTTATTCAGTGGTAGATGTGTGTTCAGTGGGTTCAAAGTGACGAATTTCTATATCCCAGTGACAGAAGGGGACACGTTGCGTCTTCGTGTTGTTGCCACTAAGGATAAAATGATGGGGTTTATTCATACTGATTGAGTTGCTTTGTCTACATCTTGTCATCGTTCCCCAAGCATTACTGTTTTACTTAGTACTCTAGATGCATGATGGATAGCGGTCAATGGGTGGAGCAGTAGTAGTAGGTGCAAATAGGAGTCGGCCTATTTTGTAATGGACGTGATGACTATATACACATGATCATTGCCATGAAAATCGCATAACTCTATGTTGTTATATCAATTGCCCAACACTAATTTGTTTACCCACCATATGTTGATTTCATGAGAGATGCCACTAGAGTACACTACGGCCCCCGGGTCTATTCACTTATATATTCAGAACACTTATATTTTCCTTGTTGCCTTGTTTTATCTTTTATTTTAGTTACTATTCTCGACAATTATCTACACAACTCAGTTGCTTGCAAATAAGAAGAACAAGGGGATTGACAACCCTCTTGCCCATGTTGAGTGCAAGTTGTTTGCTCTTTTCTGTGCAACCACTAAAGACGGGTAAGGATTGATATTCCTATTGGTTTGATAAACCTTGGTTTCTTAATCGAGGGAAATACTTACCCATATTGTGTTGTGATAACCCGTTCCTCTTCAAGGAAAACCCAACGCAGATCACAAGCATCAGGAAGGATTTTTGGCGCCGTTGCCAAGGAATATCATCACCAACTATCAAGTAACTCCCCACAAATTATCATTCACTTGTTCTACTTTTTATTTGCTATTTTATTCTGCTTGTTTCAAAAAAATCAAAAAAACAAAAAAAATTACCTTTGCTTGCGCAGCTTGTCACTAGTTTGCATCTTCGCTCTCTAGTTTACTTGTCTTGCTTGTTACTTTGCTTGATCGGTCACCATGTCCCAAGATAGATTCCACAATGTCTTCTATTACCAAATAAAGTTGGAAATAGAAAAATCTATGAAAACTTTCATGACTTCGCAATTTGGGCACAATGGATTATTTGCTTCTGAAATTAGAGAACACTCAACTTTGCTCGATGCTATCCGTTATCGAGTTGATGAAGTCAATAAGGAAGTATCTAATCTACAATCACAATTTGATAAGACCGAGGGAGTTTTTAGGAAAAAACTCTGATAAGCAAACCACTCTAGTAAATAGGATGGCCGCCAAACGAGAATTTTTTCCTGATAACGACCATGATGAAGATCTTAAAATGATTGGCACTTCTCCTATTGAATCTTTATTTACTTCTCTGAATGTTAATGACAAAGGGACTGTAGATGGGTCAACTTTAGCTAGTAAGCGTCATGTTTTCTTGGAGGGTGAGGATTCTAATGTCAGAACTGAAAAAGGTAGGTTTGGAGAGGTCAAAACTATATCTAGTGATGTACCCACCATTTTAGATTAAAATGACTTTAATTATGAAAGTTGCTCTTTAATATAATGTATTTCCTTGTTGCACCATTATTATCTCACCTAATGCTTATGAAAAAAAAGAAGGCTTTTACTAATCATATAGTGGAAGTGATGATAAAAGCTTATGATGAGAAACTTGAACTTGAAGTTTCTATTTCTAGAAAATTGCTTGATGAGTGGAAACCTACTATAAAAATAAACATAGACAAATATTAATGCAATGCTTTGTGTGACCATGGTTCTAGTGTTTCAACAATACCTAAATCTCTATGTGATGTGCTTGGCCTCACTAACATTCAAGAGTGTTCCCTAAACTTGCATCGTGCGGGGATCTACCATTAAGAAACCTTGAGGTAGAATTAATGATGTTCTCATTATTGAAAATAAAAAATATGTTCCTGTAGATTTATTGTGCTTGATATTGATTGCAATCCTACTTGTCCAATAATGTATGGGAACGTAGTAATTTCAAAAAAAAATACTACGCCAAACAAGGATCTATCTATGGAGAAACCAACAACGAGTAACGGGGAGAGCATCTTCATACCTTCGAAGATCGCTAAGCGGAAGCGTTACTCGAACGCGGTCGATGGAGTCGTAGTCGCAACGATTCAGATCGCGGTGTGATTCCGATCTGCGTGCCGAACCACGGCAACTCCGCGTTCAACACACGTACAACCGGCGATGTCTCCCGCACCTTGATCCAGCAAGGAGGAGGAAGAGGTTGAGGGAGTGCTCCGGCGGTGACCTCACCCAGTGATAGAAGGGGTAGCGAGGCACGCATCATGTTGTTGCCATCAAGGGTAAAAATATGGGGTTTATATCTATTGCATGAATTTATCCCTCTACATCATGTCATCTTGCTTAAGGCGTTACTCTGTTCGTCATGAACTCAATACACTAGATGCATGCTCAATAGCGGTCGATGTGTGGAGTAATAGTAGAAGATGCAGAAAGTATCGGTCTACTTGTCTCGGACGTGATGCCTATATGTATGATCATTGCCTTAGATATCGTCATGACTTTGCACGGTTCTATCAATTGCTCAATGGTAATTCGTTCACCCATCGTAATATTTGCTATTTTGAGAGAAGCCTCTAGTGAACACTATGGCCCCCGGGTCTACTTCACATCATATTTTGAGCCTTACACTTTTACTTCATTGCACTTTCCGCCTTCAGATCTCACTTTGCAATCAATCTTGAAGGGATTGACAACCCCTTTATAGCGTTGGGTGCAAGCTCGTTTGTGTTTGTGCAGGTACTCTGGACACTTGGCTTGATTCTCCTACTGGATTGATACCTTGGTTCTCAAAACCGAGGGAAATACTTACTGCTACTGTGCTGCATCACCCTTTCCTCTTCAAGGGAAAAACCAACGCAAGCTCAAGAGGTAGCAGGACCCATCACATCTAGTGTTGACACATCGACCCAGGCTGAGGAGATAACACACTTTGAAAATTTTCTTTCAATTCGGTGGAAACAAAAATACCAAGATTTAAATGACAAAGATGAGTTGGCAGCATCGGATCTGAAGGCGACTCATTTAGTACATGCTTGAAGTTTCACCTTTCAAGTCGAATAAGCCGTCGGGCGGGTGTAGCCCCAGTATTGAGCAAAAAACAATATTATTTTGCGGCTGCTGTTGTGAGCTTGTAATGGTAGTTCTTTAAACTTATAAAACTTTGTCGTGCCATCCTGTGTTTTATTTTGCTGACTCGAAATCTATTGGGTTTGCGTGCATCGGGTCGAATCTTCCTTGTGATAAGTCTGGCCACAAAACTTTGACCTTATTTGATCTTGTTTGCAGGAATATGATTGTGCCGTTTTCTTTATCTCTGAAGATCACTAAGTATTTTGAGATCAATGGCTACCTTGATAAGACACAGGAAAGGAGGAGGACTTAAGCCGACAAATAAACTTGATTTGGAGGGCCCGCCTTTTGAATTAAATATCCCACAACATTGTTGTAGAAATGTGTTAATGAACTGGTCGTAGTATGACTGCAGCTTTCGTGACCACGTCATTCATGATGAGCCGGTGAAAATAATACTTGTACCTGAAAAGTTAGGAGGTAATATAATGCAAACAAATAAGCATAAGTAATAGGCCGGCTCAGTGACACGTGGTAAAAAGAGACTCGCTTTCGAGGCTCAAGTCTTGCTTCAATGAAGCGGGTATGACAACCCATGGTTTATCCTAGCTTTCTGTATGCCCACTGTCACGTGACCTAAACCAATTTCTTAACCTTGCCAGTTGAGGTTCGATAGTCGATTGACTAGTCAAGTGTACATCGGGCTACCTGATCGGAGTCGCATCAAACATACATGCATGTTTAACCATTTTGTGGCGTCTGCTGCGGCAACAAAAGTCCTTCCCTGGCGCGTAGGAATTCTTCTTGTTACTTCTCTAGTTTGCGTCGGGTTTTCCCTTGAAGAGGAAAGGGTGATGCAGCACAGGAGCAGTAAGTATTTCCCTCAGTTTGAGAACCAAGGTATCGATCCACAAGGAGGGCCTCGTCAAGTCCAAAGTACCTACGCAAACAAAAACAAGCTTGCACCCAACGCTTCAAAGGGGTTGTCAATCCCTTCAAGATTATTTGCAAAGTGAGATCTGAAGGCGGAAAGTGCAACGAAGTAAAAAGTGTAAGGCTGAAAATATGGTGTGGAGTAGACCCTGGGGGCCATAGTGTTCACTAGAGGCTTCTCTCATAATAGCAAATATCACGGTGGGTGAACAAATTACTGTCGAGCAATTGATAGAACCGTGCAAAGTCATGATGATATCTAAGGCAATGATCTAGCATATAGGCATCACATCCGAGACGAGTAGACCGATACTTTCTGCATCTACTACTATTACTCCACACATCGACCGCTATCCAGCATGCATCTAGTGTATTGAGTCCATGGAGAACAGAGTAACGCTTTAAACAAGATGACATGATGTAGAGGGATAATCTCAAACCAATGATGAAAACCCCATCTTTTTACCCTTGATGCCAACAACACGATACGTGCCTCGCTACCCCTTCTGTCACTGGGTGAGGTCACCGCACGGTATGAACCCAAAACCAAGGACTTCTCCCATTGTAAGAATCATAGATCTAGTTGGCCAAACAAAACCCACAACTCGAAGAGAATTACAAGGATATGAAATCATGCATAAGAGAGATGAGAAGAAACTCAAATAAGATTCATAGATAATCTGATCATAAATCCACAATTCATCGGATCTCGACAAACACACCGCAAAAGAAGATTGCATCGGATAGATCTCCATGAAGATCATGGAGAACTTTGTATTGAAGATCCAAGAGAGAGAAGAAGCCATCTAGTTACTAGCTGTGGACCCGTAGGTCTATGGTGAACTACTCACGCATCATCGGAGAGGTCATGGTATTGATGAAGAAGCCCTCCGTGTCCGAATCTCCCCTCCGGCAGGGCACCAGGACGTGCCCCAGATGGGATCTTGCGGAGACAGAAGCTTGCGGCGGTGGAAAAGTAATTGCGATCGTCTCTTGATTTTTTTTGGGAATATTTGGGAATTTATAGGCGCAAGATCTAGGTCAGTGGACCTCCAGGGGGCCCACAAGCCTGGATGGCGCGGCCCCCTGGCCACGGGGTGGGGGCTTGTGGGGCCCCTGGGGCTCTTCTGGCTTAGCCCCCAAGCTCTCCGATCTTCTTCCGTTCCAGAAAAGATCTTTTCGGGGATTTTCTTCCGTTTGGACTCCGTTTCAAAATCTCCTCTGAAAGGGGTCAAAAACATGGAAAAACAGGAACTGGCACTTGGCACTGAGTTAATAAGTTAGTCCCAGAAAATAAATAAAAGGCATGCAAAACATCCAAAGTTTGACAAGATAATAGCATGAAACCATCAAAAATTATAGATACGTTGGAGACGTATCAAGTATTCCCAAGCTTAACTTCTGCTCGTCCTCGAGTTGGGAAGTGATAAAGAATGAATTTTTGATGTGGAATGCTACCTAGCATAGTTGTCCTTTGCAACTTCTTTCACGTGGCATGAATGTTCAGATCCGTAAGATTCAAAACAATAGTTTGCTATTGACATGAAAACCATAATACTTCAAGCAAACTAGCAAAGTAATCATGAACTTTCAAAATAACAAGGCCAAAGAAAGTTATCCCTACAAAATCATATAGTTTGTCCATGCTCCATCATCCTCACACAACTAATGTCAGTCATGCACAACCCCGGAATTGGCCAAGTAATTATTTTCGCACTCTTACCTTCTCAAACTTTTTATAACTATCACGCAATACATGAGCGCGAGCCATGGATATAGCACTATAGGTGGAATAGAGTGTGGTGGTGGCTGTGAGACAAAAAAGAGGAGATGGTCACATTGACTCGGCGTATAAAAGGGCTATGGAGATGCCCATTAACACATATCAATGTGAATGAGCAGGGATTGCCATACAAGAGATGCACTAGAGCTCTAAGTATGTGAAAGCTCAAGAGGAAAACTAGTGGGTGTGCATCCAACTTGCTTGCTCACGAAGACCTAGGGCAATTTTGAGGAAGCCCATCATTGAAATATACAGGAGAAGTTATAAAACGAATATTCCCACTAGCATATGGTAGTGACAAAGCAAGAAGCTCTCAATCATGAAGAACATGGTGCTAACATGAAGCACAAGTGTGGAAAAAGATAGTCGCATTGTCCCTTCTCTCTTTTTCTCTCATTTTTTTTTATTTGGGCTCTTAGGCCTCTTTTTTTCTTTTCTCTTTTGTTTGTTTTTGGGCTCTTTGGCCTCTTTTTTTCCCTCACACGGGACAATGCTCTAATAATGATGATCATCACACTTTTTAGTTACTCAAAGCTCAAATATCACAATGATGATGACTCCATAGGAAATGCCTCCGGCAGTGTACTGGGATGTGCAACGATCTAGTGTGATCATGCAATGGCAATATGAGAGTGACGACACAAGTCATTAGACGGAACGGTGGGAGTTGCATGGAAATATATCTTGGAATGGCTACGAAAATGCCATAGTAGGTAGGTATGGTGGCTGTTTTGAGGAAGGAATTTGGTGGGTTTGTGCACCGGCGAGAATTGCATAGCACTAGAGAGGCTAGCAATGGTGGAACGTGAAAGTGCATCTATACCATGGGCTCACATTAGTCATGAAGAACTCATATACTTATTGCGAAAGTTTTTATTAGTAATCGAAACAAAGTGCTAAACGCATACTCCGAGGGGAAGGGTTGGTAGGTGTAAACCATCGCGCGATCCCGACCTCAACACAAAGGATGACAATCAATAGATCAATTATGCTCTGACTTCCTAACATAGCGGTTCACCATATGTGCATGCTACGGGAATCACTAACTCCAACACAAGTATTTCTCGATTCACAACACCCTACTAACATAACTCTCAATATTACCGAATCCACGTCTCAAAACTAATTGAGAGGAATCAAAACTTCTCTTTCTATTCAATGCACATGAAGATGGAGGTTTTTGCATCCTCTTTGGGTACCTAGCACATTTGGGACTACTTTCATAGCATAAGCCAACTACCAAATCACGCACCGCCGTGCTCTAAAGATATAAGTGAAGCACAAGAGCAAAAGTATCTAGCTCAAAATATATAAGTGAAGCACTATAGCAAAAGTATCTAGCTCAAAAGATATAAGTGAAGCACTAGAGCAAAAGTATCTAGCTCAAAAGATATAAGTGAAGCACTGTGAGCATTCTAGCAAAATCACGATGAGTGCATGTCTCTCTCTCTCAAAAAGGTGTGCAGCAAGGATGATTGTGACACAACAAAAAGAAAAAACTCCTAAGATACAAGACGCTCCAAGCAAAACACATATCATGTGGTGACTAAAAATATAGCTCCAAGTAATGTTACCGATGGATTGAAGACGAAAGAGGGGATGCCTTCCCGGGGCATCCCCAAGCTTAGGATTTTTTGGTGTACTTGAATTTGGCTTGGGGTGCCTTGGTCATCCCCAAGATTGAGCTCTTTCCACTCCTTATCTCTTTATCCATGAGAACGTCACCGAAAACTTGAAAACTTCACAACACAAAACTTAAACAGAAACTTGTGATAACATTAGTACAAGAAAACAAAGTACCACTTATTTTGATACTGTAGAAAACTTAAATTCCATCTATATTGATGATGGGCTACTGTATTCTCACTTTTCCATGGCTAGTACCCCCCTATACTAACCATAGTTTCATCAAAACAAGCAACCAACTCAACAAAAACAGAATCTGACAAAAACAGACCAGTCTGTAGCAATCTGTATACTTCGTATACTTCTGGTATCTTAAAAAATAGGAAAACTTAAGAAGGTCTGGGGAAAAAGCATATCAATCAGCAGCAAAAAGAATCAACTCAAAATCTCTTTCTGAATAAAAATGAAAAATCATCTCGTGAGCGAAAAGTTTTTGTCTTTTTCTAGCAGGATCAAACAACCATTACCAAGACTAGTCATAAAGGTTTTGCTTGGCTCAAACACAAAAAGAAACACAAAAAACACAATCACAACAGAATTATGAAAGTGTGGACACAAAAAAACAGAAATAAAAAGATAAATTCATTGGGTTGCCTCCCAACAAGCACTATTGTTTAACGCCCTTAGTTAGGCATAGTAGCGATAGAATCACGTATCGTCGTCTTTGGTGCTCAAACCATAAGTTGCGTGATCACTTATCATCTTGAGGTTTTCATCTTTCTTGCTAGATGATTGACCACTACTTTTAGGAACAAAGACTGATGGGGTTACAGTCCCAGGGTAGGGTCATAGGCCTGCCCTATAGGTCCTACCCAAGGACTACCCTTCATAGAGGACAAGACCCTTAGACAGTTCCGACTGAACTAAGGACTCCCCCATCATCCAGTCGGTGACGAGCATTCGGAGCGTATTTAACGTACCGAATGAATTCGACTCTGTACATCGTAACCTCCCAGGAGGGCAACGGTCATACGTTTTCATACACCATTATTAGCATTTAAGGCGTACGTTACCTGTAATGTAGGCATTTATTCATCACTATTCCACCCCTGTCCACCGGGCCATTATGAAGGGCAGCGCACTCTATATAAGCGGCCCTTCCCCACTGGTGCGGGGGTTGGCATTTACTGTAATCCTATATTCCACTCGACACTAATCTCCCAAGAGCACTGAGACGTAGGGATTTTACCTCCACCGTAGAGGGGCCTGAACTCATACAACCTCGTCGTAGCTAAGGCTATGCCCATCCTTTCATACCCTACACATCTACTGTCAGACTTATACCCACGAAGTTGGCGCCCACCGTGGGGCAGGCGTCTAAGCGACTTCCGGCGAGTTTGCTACTTCATCTTTTCATCATGTCATCCGGTGGAGATTTGTGCATGGGTCATGAGATCCTCTTCGGCTCACTCTCCTTCGTCGTCGACGATCCGGCATGGCTTCGGGATGCACCTCTCGATATCGAGGCGCTCCCCAGTCGGGGGGCTACGCACTTCCGTGTCGGTTCCCGCTGCATCCTTCTTCTCCAGCAATCGGCCTTGTGTTGATCCTCGCCCCTGTCACGCACCGCAACAAGCGGTCCCGCCGTCCGCGGCTCCAGCATTGGGTACGACACGCCCAGGAGCGATAGAACGCGTCCTCTCAAGTGGCGGTCCTCGAGTCGGTTGTGGTCGCGCTGCCGTCCCAGTGCTTGGACTCAGTTCCGACTGAGTTACCTTCCGAGTACTTGGGTCGCGGGCCTGCAGCCGAAGTTCTCATGGCCGATTCCCACGAAAGTCCCCTCCAAACTGGTCGGAACGAGCATGAGGTCGGCGAATCATCCGGCGCTCATCGTCAACACCACCATTCTGCCAGTCGACGCACTCGCTAGAGCAACGTCGAGGTGTTCCGCACACCCGTCCTCAACCTGGTTGCCGCTGCCAAGATAGCCGATTCCCTCCAACCGACTGATTCAGAGGCTGGTAGAGGGATCGAGCAGATCCGCGCCGTGTTGCATACGGCACAGCAGCAGAATTCGGCGGTCTCCGAGTCGCACAACAGGATCCACAACAGTTCTGTTCACGCGAACACGCATCGGTTGGTTTTCAGCCCCGACTCTCATCAGCGACGCAGGGGGGCAGCCATTCCAGGAATCCCGAAGATCGTCGTCGTTCACGCACCCCTCCGCGGGGTGGGCCTTACAGGCCCCGGCATCACGATGATCGGCGTTCAGTCGGTGACGCGTATGATCCAAGGCCCGACGCAAGAGGGTACATCGCCCAGAGGAAGGTCGACAGGAGTCGAGCCCACCGTGATGGTCACGATAGAGACCGTCCGAGTGGAAGCAAGACCATCGTCTCTTGTCCCGAGTGCTTCAGTCGGGCCATCCGGTCAGCTGACATCCCTCCCAACTTCCGATTGGCCACGGGAATCAGCAAGTTCACAGGAGAGTCCAAGCCAGAAACGTGGATGGACGACTACACACTGGCGGTCCAGATCGGTGGCGGAGATGACCAGGTCTCCATGAAACATCTCCCCCTGATGCTCGATGGCTCGGCACGAGCGTGGCTGAACCAGTTGGCTCCGTCAAGCATCTACAATTGGGCAGATCTGTCCCGAGTCTTCATCAGGACCTTCGAGGGCACGTGCAAACGCCCTGCTGGTCTCGTGGAGCTCCAACACTGTGTCCAGAAGCCGAATGAGCCCCTACGCGATTTCATCCAGCGCTGGACGACCCTCTACCACACGGTGGAGAGCGTCACAGAACACCAAGCGGTCTGCGCCTTCAAGGCAGGTGTGCGGTACAGAGATTTGTACCTGAAGTTCGGTCGGACATGCGACATCTCCATGAGCAAGATGATGGAGATAGCCGCACGCTGTGCAAATGGCGAGGAGGAGGACCGCACACGTAGCGGCAAGCATAAGGCAGTCGCCGATGGAGATGGGAACAGCAATCGGAAGCAGAAGCAGAAAGCTCCGTCCACTCCGCGGGCAAAGGCAGCAGCCATTACCAGTGCCAAGTTCAAGGGCAAGGGGAAAGCTCGGTACACCCCCAAGAAGAAACAGTTCGGGAATTCCATCCTGGATCAGCCATGTCCAATCCACACTAAGATGGACGAAGAAGGCAACGCCATATTCCTGAAGCACACCACTCGGCAATGTCGCCTCCTGATCCAAGGGTTCGGCGAAGGGCAACCGAGTGAAAAGGACAACGAGCAGGATGATGAGGACAAGGAGGATCCGTTCCCCCAAGTCCATGCAACATTGATGATTTTTGTTGACATGGAAAGCAAGAGTCGACTGAAGCTGGTGAACAGGGAGGTGAACATGGCAACCCCAACCAACCCCACGTTCCTCAAATGGTCTCAGACTGCGATCACCTTTGATAAGTCAGACCATCCAGCACACGTGCCCACCCCAGGGAGGCAAGCTCTGGTCGTCGACCCGGTGGTGGAAGGAGTCCGACTCCGCAAAGTCCTCATGGACGGCGGCAGCGGCTTGAACATCATGTACGCCGACACTCTCAAGGGGATGGGCATTCCGATGTCCAAACTTAGCGAGAGCAGCATGCAGTTCCACGGAGTTGTCCCAGGACGAAAGGCCAAGTCACTCGGCCAGATCGCGTTGGATGTCGTTTTCGGCTCCGACAAGAACTTCCACAAGGAAAAGCTGACATTTGAGGTGGTGGACTTCCAGAGTGCATACCATGCGATTCTGGGTCGTCCGGCGTATGCGCGTTTCATGGCCCGTCCATGTTACGTGTATTTGAAGCTGAAGATGCCGGGTCCCAAAGGTGTGATCACGGTCACACGCAATCGGCAGCGGGTCGAGGAGTGTCTGCAGCAGGGGTCGAGGATTGCCGATCAGCAGATGGCTATCCTCGAGCTGGATGAGTACAAGAAGACAGCCGACCCCGTTGACTTGATGCGTTTGAAGAAGCCAGCTCCGGAGTCCGCATTCCAGTCGGCGGGAGACACGGAGAAAGTCGGCATCCACCCGACGGACGACGCTGCTGCCCCGACGAACATCTCCACCGCCCTTGATCCAAAATAGGAAGCCGAGCTCATCCAATTCCTCCGTGAGAACTGGGACATTTTCGCATGGAAGCCCGCTGACATGCCAGGTGTACCCAGGGAGTTGGCTGAGCACCAACTGCATGTGGATCCTGCTGCTCCGCCCGTCCAAGAACGCCCGCGTCGGTCCGCCGCGCACAAAAGGAAGGCAATCGGAGAGGAGGTGGCTAAACATTTGGCAGCCAACTTCATTCGGGAGGTACACCACTCCGAGTGGCTCGCCAATGTTGTCATGGTGCCCAAGAAGGACAAGTCTCTCCGTATGTGCATCGATTTCAAGCATCTCAATAAGGTCTGCCCCAAAGATCATTTCCCGCTCCCCCGCATTGATCAAATTGTTGATTCGACTGTGGGTTGCGAGCGTTTATCATTCCTTGATGCCTATTCGGGCTATCATCAGATCCGTCTGTATGGTCCGGATGAATTAAAAACAGCCTTCATCACCCCATTCGGGTGTTTCTGCTACATCACTATGCCATTTGGTTTGAAGAATGCAGGAGCAACTTTTATGCGCATGATCCAAAAATGCCTCCTTGACCAGATCGGTCGAAATGTGGAGGCATATATGGACGATATCATAGTCAAGTCATGCAAAGGTTCCGACCTGCTGACTGACTTGGCAGAAACATTCGCCAACCTACGTAGGTACGATATCAAGCTCAACCCAGCCAAGTGTTCATTCGACGTTCCGAGCGGAAAGTTACTCGGTTTCTTCGTTTCCGAACGAGGGATCGATGTCAACCCCGAAAAGATCGGGACCATCGTCCGAATGGAGCGGCCGGTCAGAATACATGATGTTCAAAGGCTCACATGTTGTCTAGCGGCTTTGAGCAGGTTTATTGCTCGACTCGGTGAGAAGGCATTACCTCTATACCGACTCATGAAGAAATCAGACACTTTCGAGTGGACAGACGAAGCCCAAATTGCATTCGACGACCTCAAAGCCCTGATTTCCACCCAGCCGGTTCTTACTGCCCTGCTCAGTAAAGAACCCCTTCTTCTGTACATCGCGGCTACAAATCAAGTCGTCAGCACTGTTCTCACAGTCGAACGCGAAGAAGAAGGCAAAGCGTACAAGGTTCAGCGGCCAGTATATTATGTCTCCGAAGTCCTGACTCCTTCTAAGCAGAGGTATCCCCATTATCAAAAGCTTATTTACGGGATCTACATGACTGCAAAGAAGGAGGCTCATTATTTCCAAGACCACTCGGTGTCTGTCATAGATGCTCCGTTGTTGGAAATCCTCCATAATCGGGACGCATCAGGCCGAGTGGCGAAGTGGGCGATGGAGATGTTATACTGCGACATCAAGTTCGAAGCCAAGAAGGCTATAAAGTCTCAAGCTCTGGCTAACTTCATAGCAGAATGGGTAGAACAATAGCAACCGACTCACATCTACTCGGGTCATTGGACCATGTTCTTCGATGGGTCCAAGATGTTGAATGGCTCCGGCGCGGGCGTAGTGATCATATCGCCAAAAGGTGACAAACTCAAGTATGTGTTGCAGATACATTTTGATTCTTCCAACAACGAGGCAGAGTACGAAGCTCTCCTTTACGGATTGCGCATGGCCATCACACTCGGCGTCCGTCGCCTGATGGTCTATGGCGACTCAGATTTGGTGGTTAATCAAGTGATGAAGGAGTGGGATGTAAGGAACCCCACCATGACTGCATACTGCAACGCACTAAGGAAGATCGAGAAGAAGTTTGAAGGTCTGGAACTTCACCATGTTCCCCGACTGAAAAAACAAGCGGCAGATGAATTGGCGAAACTTGGATCCACTCGGAGACCGGTCCCGAGTGATGTCTGCCTCGAGCACCTACACCTTCCCTCAGTAAAAGAAGATCCTTTCACAGAGGAACCAGTACAACCGAAGATCTCAACAGATCCGACTGAAGTCGAGGTCCCTTCTGTGGTTGATTTGATCATGGAGATTCTTGCTCTCATCCCTGAATGGACTGTGCCGTTCATTCCGTACATCCTGATGGAAGAGTTACGAGAAGACGAAGTCCAAGCTAGGCAAATCGTCCGCAGATTGAAGTCCTTCACCGTCATTGATGGCCAGTTGTATAGGGAAAGTGTTTCGGGCGTCCTTCAGCGGTGTATCTCCCCTGAGGAGGGACAGTTAATCTTGGAAGAAATTCACTCGGGAACCTGCGGCCATCATGCCTCCTCTAGAGCAATCGTCGCCAAAGCATTCAGAGCTGGTTTCTTCTGGTTGCAGGCGAATGAAATGGCAAAAGATATGGTCGACCGATGCGAAGGCTGTGAGTTCTATTCGAACAAGTCCTACAAGCCAACATCTGCGCTGAAGACAATCCCTCTTGTTTGGCCGTTCGCCGTGTGGGGATTAGATACAGTCGAACCATTCAGAACAGGCCAAGGGGGGTTCACTCATCTGCTGGTAGCAGTCGACAAGTTCACCAAGTGGATTGAAGCCAAGCCCATCAAGATGCTTGACGCCCTTAGCCATCAAATTCATCAGAGACATCATCTCCAGATACGGGGTTCCGCACAGCACAATCACCGACAACGGCACAAACTTCGACTGGGACAGGTTCAAAGGCTTTTGCACAGGCCAAGGAATCCGAGTGGATTTTGCATCCGTGGCACACCCCCAAACAAACGGGAAAGCAGAGCAGGCGAATGGTCTTATTCTTCAAGGGTTGAAGCCTCGACTCGTGCGAGAAGTTGGACATGCCATCGGCGCATGGGTCACCGAACTGCCTTCGGTGCTGTGGGGCCTCCGCACAACTCCGAATAGATCTACAGGGCGATCCCCGTTCTTCCTCGTTTATGGAGCAGAGGCGGTCCTTCCGAGTGACTTGCGTCACAAGTCTCCACGAGTCGAACACTTCTCCGAAGCCGAAGCAGAGCAAGCTAGGCAAGACGGAGTGGATCTTCTAGAAGAAGAGCGCGAGATGGCACTGACTCGCTCAACAATTTATCAACAAGATCTGCGGCGATTTCACGCGCGACACGTCAGGAGTCGCACATTCCAAGCAGGCGACCTGGTGCTCCGAGTGGATCAGTAGAGACCACACAAGTTGGCTCCCGCCTCGGAAGGACCCTTCATCATCTCTAAGGTGCTGAACAATGGGGCGTATCGACTTTACAACCTCGACAGGGAAACGGACGAGCCGCGAGCATGGAACGGAGATCTCCTGAAGCGCTTCTACACATGACCGCCGACGGGGACAATGTAAAGAACAAGTATCATTGAAGTAATACAAAGTAGATTGATTTCTTGCAGGTTCAAAATTCTTCAGCGTTTGCACACTCCGATCTAAAAAATTCGCTCCGAGTGCGCACTAAAAGTCGCACTCGGGGACTTAGCTGCGACCCAGAGTCGCCTAAGTAGAAACTCTCTCCGAGTGTGCACTAAAAGTCGCACTCGGGGACTTAGCTGCGACCCAGAGTCGCCTAAGTACAAACTCTCTCCGAGTGTGCACTAAAAGCTGCACTCGGAGAGTTAGCTGCGACCCAGAGTCGCCTAAGTAAAAAACTCGCTCTGAGTGCTCACTAAAAGCCGCACTCGGGGACTTAGCTGCGACCCAGAGTCGCCTAAGTACAAACTCTCTCCGAGTGTGCACTAAAAGTCGCACTCAGGGACTTAGCTGCGACCCAGAGTCGCCTAAATAAAAACTATCTATCCGAGTGTGCACTAAAAATCGCACTCGGGGACTTAGCTGCGACCGAGAGTCGCCTAAGTACAAACTCTCTCCGAGTGTGCACTAAAAGTCGCACTCGGGGACTTAGCTGCGACCCAGAGTCGTCTAAGTACAAACTCTCTCCGACTGTGCACTAAAAGTCGCACTCGGGGACTTAGCTGCGACCCAGAGTCGCCTAAGTACAAACTCTATCCGATTGTGCACTAAAAGTTGCACTCGGGGACTTAGCTGCGACCCAGAGTCGCCTAAGTAAAAAACTCGCTCTGAGTGCGAACTAAAAGCCGCACTCGGGGACTTAGCTGCGACCCAGAGTCGCCTAAGTACAAACTCTCTCCGAGTGTGCACTAAAAGTCGCACTCGGGGACTTAGCTGCGACCCAGAGTCGCCTAAGTACAAACTCTCTCCGAGTGTGCACTAAAAGTCGCACTCGGGGACTTAGCTGCGACCCAGAGTCGCCTAAGTACAATCTCTCTCTCCGAGTGTGCACTGAAAGTCGCACTCGGGGACTTAGCTGCGACTCAGAGTCGCCTAAGTAAAAAGCTTCCTCCGAGTGTATACTCGAGATCCACTCGGAGGCTTAGCAGACCCTCATTGAGGCTCATGTGGATGTGAAGACAATTGACAACTACATTAGTAACAACTCATTCCGAGTGTGCACGAAAAGTCGCACCCGGGGACTTAGCTGCGACTCATAGTCGCCTAAGTAAAAAGCTTCCTCCGAGTGTATACCCGAGATCCGCTCGGAGGCTTAGCAGACCCTCATTGAGGCTCATGTGGATGTGAAGACAACTGACAACTACATGGGTATAAACTCATTCCGAGTGTGCAATAAAAGTCGCACTCGGAGACTTAGCCGCGACCCAGAGTCGCCTAAGTAAAAGCTCGCTCCGAGTGCGCACTCGGAGATTTGGCAGACCCTCATTGAGGCTCATGTGGATGTGAAGACAGCTGACAACTACATGCTCCGCATGTTTGCCATTGGCTTCACCAAGAAACGCCAAACAAAAACCATGAGCCAAAATCGTGTTAAAAAAACTTAGCAAAAGAAGAGCGAAATATTCGATTCCAATTCAAAGTTGGAACCACGAATGTGACGGCCAACAGCAGTGGCCAAAGTTTGATACAGATACCACTCGACATACCGAGGTAAATGTGCGTTCACCATAAAGTTTTTCAAGCGTCACCAGGACTGGCAGGCTCCACAAAGGTGTCAAGGTCGATCCCGTGTGCGATGCGAGTGGCTGTGTCGAGGAAAGTCTCCATGAAATCTTCGAATCGAAGCTTCTTGGTGTTGGCGACCTGTAACGTCTTCAACTTTTCTTCGTGAGCTTCCTTGTAGTGCACTCGGACCAGAGATAGCGCCATGTCCGCACCACAACGAGCGGCAGACTTCTTCCATGCCTGCACTCTGCTCGGGACGTCCTCCAACCGAGTCATCAACCCAACTATTTCTTGCCGGGAATCGTCTTCAGGCCATAGCTCCTTGTCAATCCGGTCGATGACTTCTCTCAGATGGCCAACAAAAGGTCCCACTCTGCTAAGGCGAATATGCGCTCGGAGCAAGTCCCGGTTGGCTTCGTCGCCGAGTGGAACGTTTGGAACAACCGACCGTTCAATGTCGGCTGCTTCAGCCTCAGCATCCCGACAGAAGTCTGCAAAGAAAAGACAAGCAGAAAGTAAGCGCAGGATGAACTCCAAAGTCAAGAAGCACTCGGCAAAAACTTACCACCAAGCAGTGCAACCATCTTCCTTGCCCAGTCGCTGACGTACTTCTCCCGCGCCATGCACCGAGTGTTCATCAATTTCAGCTGGCCCATCCGTTCGGTTCTTTGACTCTTCAATTTTTCAATTTCGGCTAGCAATGCCTTGTTGGTCTCCCGGGACTCCTCCAAAGACTTCTATCGATCAGCAAGAGCCCCCTTAACACCAGTCAGGTCATTCACAGCCGCCTCCAAGTCCGCAGCAAGCTGAATCTTCCTAGCCTTCAGAGCATTGTACGCGGATCCCATTTCGCAAGTCTTCTGCCAAATAAGAGCAAAGGGAAGATCAGACACATTCAACAAGGAAAAAGTAGCGACTCATATGACAAAACAATCAAAGTTCTTCACACCCCTGCCGATGCAAGCAATCGACAGCGGTCTCGGGGACTACACCCAGTGGGTTCACAAAGAGTGACCCCACTGGCATGAAGCTTGAACAGGTCGGCCCTATTGAGCTCCATGACAAATAGACAAATCTACAAGAATGCTATTACCCGACCTGAGTAACACTACTCTCGGGAACTACATCCAGTGGGTGCACTCCGAGTGCCCCCACTGGTAATATTTGGGCAGATCAGCTCTGATCTGCTCAAGTCATGGGAAATACATATAAAGACAACTGCCGGTGCAAGCACTCGACAGAAGTCTCGGGGACTACACCCACTGGGTTCACTCGGAGTGAACCCACTCCAAAATAATCCTATTGTATCCGAGTATGTCACTAAAACCCCAATGGGTAACAAGAGGAAAGTAAACACTTACTAGCGCACTTACTCGGATATCGTCCCGGAGTTCCAAGCTTTTCTTGTACAAAGACGCGATGGAGTCATACGCTCCCTTGGCGTCACCCACCATCAGCTCCACCTGCACCATGGCGTCCTTGACGGCCCCCACCTGGTCTTGTGGAAGGTGTCGGGCGTCATATTGAACGGTTGACGGACCCGACACGACAGAAGACTCCTTGGGCATCCCAAGCTCCGCTCCAGTCGGTTCCGCCGTGAGGGGCACCGTCTCAGTCGGCGGCATCGTCTCGGTCGGCGGCACGTTCATGGTGGGAGCAGCAGCAGATGGGACAACCTCAAGGACAGGCGCCAAAGCTGGTCCTGACCCCCTTTGGTCGTCGTCCTCCAAATGAATCACCTCCGAAGGAAGCCCGACTGAACAACATGAAATTACAGAAAAAGGGCAAGATTAAAGACAACACTCGCGAAACAATAATGCAAACTCTCGGAGTCGTGGCAACGTACCTTGCTGGGACGTGGCGGCGTTATCCGTGTCCATAGGATCATCGTCCTGGCGCGACAGAGATGTGGCAGAGGTAGCAACTCTATCGAGTAAAATCCACTCGACGGATAAGCATGAGTTCAATCAGATACTGAAAGAGGATGGGAGAACAAGACAGTTACGCTGAGGCGACTAGAACAGTGATCCTCATCCGAGGCAAAGCTTTCCGAGGCTTAGGCCCACTAGGTTTGGCCACCTTGGACGGCTGGTCCGTGGGCTCGGCAGCAGCGTCCTGGTCCTCTTCACACTCCGAGCACTCGGAGCCACGGGAGGAGCTGGCGAAGCACTCGGGGCCGCTGGAGGAGCCGGCGGATCCACGGGATCGTGACGACGCTTAGTTCGATGCTCTGATGGTGGAGGTGGCGAGCTCTACTCCCCAACCTCCTCCTCCTCCTTTTCGGTCTCCTCCTCCATCTCCCCACTGTCGGAGACGTACTCGACGCTATCCACGCTGCCCTCCTGGCTGCCCTCCTCTTCCTCAGCTGGATTCCCGTTCGAGACGGCAGAATACCAGTTGGTCCACTCCTGCAGAAAACACAGTCGGCAACGTCGGACGTCAGGCGGCGGTACAAGAAAAGCGATAAATCTAAGAAGATTGAAAGCACTCGACAAGATGTGCCCACCTCATTCGGAGGAGGATTATCGGTGCGGAAGGGCTTCACTCGCCGGGCTCCTCGGGGGCTGTCGCATGCGCCTGTGATGCCGCGGACCCACGCTATCACAGTCTCCCCGGTCACCCATTCTGGATGGGTCCGAGTGGAATCCTCAGGCCCCGCGTAGTGCCACATGGCGTGGTGTCGGGCTTGCAGCGGCTGGATGCGCCGACCCAGAAAGGTCTCCAGCAAGTCCGTGCCGGTGACTCCCTTGCGGACGACGCCTATCAGCGCGTCGACCAGAGGCTAGATCTGGATCTTTTCCCCCTTTGAGAGCGCAAGCTGCCTGGGAGGGGCCGGACGGTCAAGGCTAAAAGGTGGCAACCCAGTCGCAGCATTCGGACAAGCGATGTCCAAGCAATAGAACCAGGTCGATTGCCAATTCCTAACTAACTCGGACAACTGGAGAGGGGGGTAGCTACTCTTTGTTTTCTTCTGGAAGCCTAAGCCCCCGCAGAGCTGGAGGATATGGGTCTTATCATCCGACTGGCTAAGCTTTTTGACGGTTTGAGACCTAGCGGAGAAGACGTACTTAAAGAGCCCCCAGTGGGGGGGGGGACATCCAATAAAGCACTCGCAAAGGGTGACGAATGCGGCAAGGTGGGCTATCGCGTTTGGAGGAAAATGATGGAGCTGCGCCCCGAAGTGATTCATAATACCTCGGAAGAAGGGGTGGGGAGGCATGGAGAAGCCCCTCAACACATGGCTGAGCAGCAGGACGCGCTCCCCCTCCTTCGGCGCTGGCTCCGTCTCGCCCTCCGGCAGCCTCCATGACTTGTCGGCGATCATGTCGTGCTCCACCAGCTCCAATAAGTCGTCCGCCGTCACCGTGGAGGGGAGGAAATCCCCCTGGATCCAACCCGCCGGCAGTGCCCGCTGTCGCCGCTGAGCAGGGGGCGCCCCGTTCTTCTTCTTCTTCTGCGACTCGAGTTTGCTGGTCTGCCCCTTCATCATGGAAAAGGAAACAGGTCCGCAGAGGAGGAGAGGAAGGAGGAGACTTGGGGCGTGAAGAGAGCTGCGGGAGGAGTGGGGTTAATGCGAGGAAGATGAGCAGTGCAGCAAGAGATCCCGCCGGAGAGGCTTAAATAAGCTTCCGACTGAGTCACTAACAGGTGGACCCGAAATCTTATCTCCCCGACCGGTCGCTGCGATGTTAGTGGAGAAGATAAAGGCACGGTAATCGAGGCGGCAAAACCTACTCGATGGCGATGTCGTCATCCCCGCTGAGCGCGCGGCAACCAAAATTTGAGGATCCCGGAAAATCCGCCGCTGTCTGTTTGACCAGTCACATCGAAAGATTCCGCGGAAGCACTCGGGCCCTGACGGTTCGTTTCACTGGTATATTCACTCGGATCACTGGTTGAAAGGATAAAATGGATCGAGGCAAACAACGCCAAAGTCACATCCATACCAGTCGGATCCATACTCCAGGCATCACTTCATCGTTCCAACCCCGATCCATTCGGGGACTAATGATGGGGTTATAGTCCCAGGGTAGGGTCATAGGCCTGCCCTATAGGTCCTACCCAAGGACTACCCTTCATAGAGGACAAGACCCTTAGACAGTTCCGACTGAACTAAGGACTCCCCCATCATCCAGTCGGTGACGAGCATTCGGAGCGTATTTAACGTACCGACTGAATTCCACTCTATACATCGTAACCTCCCACGAGGGCAACGGTCATACGTTTTCATACACCATTATTAGCATTTAAGGCGTACGTTACCTGCAACGTAGGCATTTATTCGCCGCTATTCCACCCCTGTCCACCGGGCCATTATGAAGGGCAGGGCACTCTATATAAGCGGCCCTTCCCCACTGGTGCGGGGGTTGGCATTTACTGTAATCCTATATTCCACTCGACACTAAGCTCCCAAGAGCACTGAGACGTAGGGCTTTTACCTCCACCGTAGAGGGGCCTGAACTCATACAACCTCGCCGTAGCTAAGGCTCTGCCCATCCTTTCGTACCCTACACATCTACTGTCATATTTATACCCACGACAAAGACAGACTTGGGGATTTTATTGTGGGCAAAATTTGGAGTATTCTGCACAGCGGCAAAAGCGGAACCCAAGTTGGTTATAACATCCTCTAGTTTGCCAATCCTAGCGGAATCATGACCTAGCTTTTCGTTAACTGTGGGTTCCTTTTCCTTTAAATTTTTAAAAACCATTCCCACCTTGGATCCGTACTGAGTGATTTGATTGTGGATCTTTTTATCCAAATTCTCAATGAGTTCAATCGTAGCAACTTTATTTTCAATAGCGTCAAGCCTACGCATCACATGTTCCAGCGTTAAGGTAGTTCCATTGACCATGAGTGGGGGTGAGCCTACCAAATTTACCACAGCTCCGTAAGAATCAACGGTATGGCTACCCAAGAAATTTCCACCTTTGATGGTGTCAAGAATATACCTATTCCAAGGAGAAATACCCACATAAAAACTGTGAAGCAAGACGGTAGTGGATTGCTTATGAGTAGATCTACTCTGAGCATTGCAAATCCTATACCAAGCATCCTTTAAGTTTTCTCCCTCAATTTGTTTGAAATTGAGAACTTCACTCTCGGGAGTATCGTTCGAAGTGGTGGATCTAGCCATCAGGATATACTATCCCACAGAGACTAGCAGAAAGCAAGCGAGAGAAAAGGGCGAACGGAAAGGCGAACAAAAAAGGAAAATTGGTGAAGTGTGGAGAGGAAAACGAGAGGCAACTGGCAAATAAAGTAAATGCAAGAGATGAGTTTGCGACACCTACTTGGATGAGTTCTTGACTTGATCTTACTCCCCTGCAACGGCGCCAGAAATTCTTCTGCTGCGGCAACAAAAGTCCTTCCCTGACGCGTAGGAATTCTTCTTATTACTTCTCTGGTTTGCGTCGGTTTTTCCCTTGAAGAGGAAAGGGTGATGCAACATAGGAGTAGTAAGTATTTCCCTCAGTTTGAGAACCAAGGTATCGATCAGGAAGGAGGGCCTCGTCAAGTCCAAAGTACCCGCGCAAACACAAACAAGCTTGCACACAATGCTTCAAAGGGGTTGTCAATCCCTTCAAGATTGTTTGCAAAGTGAGATCTGAAGGCGGAAAGTGCAACGAAGTAAAAAGTGTAAGGCTGAAAATATGGTGTGGAGTAGACCCTAGGGGCCATAGTGTTCACTAGAGGCTTTTCTCATAATAGCAAATATCACGGTGGGTGAACAAATTACTGTCGAGCAATTGATAGAACTGCGCAAAGTCATGACGATATCTAAGGCAATGATCTAGCATATAGGCATCACGTCCGCGACAAGTAGACCGATACTTTCTGCATCTACTACTATTACTCCACACATCGACCGCTATCCAGCATGCATCTAGTGTATTGAGTCCATGAAGAACAGAGTAACGCTTTAAGCAAGATGACATGATGTAGAGGGATAATCTCAAACCAATGATGAAAACCCCATCTTTTTACCCTTGATGGCAACAACACGATACGTGCCTCACTACCCCTTCTGTCACTGGGTGAGGTCACCGCACGGTTTGAACCCAAAACAAAGCACTTCTCCCATCGTAAGAATCATAGATCTAGTTGGCAAACAAAACCCACAACTCGAAGAGAATTACAAGGATATGAAATCATGCATAAGAGAGATGAGAAGAAACTCAAATAAGATTCACAGATAATCTGATCATAAATCCACAATTCATCGGATCTCGACAAACACACTGCATAAGAATATTACATTGGATAGATCTCCATGAAGATCATGGAGAACTTTGTATTGAAGATCCGAGAGAGAGAAGAAGCCATCTAGTTACTAGCTATGGACCCGTAGGTCTATGGTGAACTACTCACGCATCATCGGAGAGGTCATGGTGTTGATTAAGAAGCCCTCCGTGTCCGAATCTCCCCTCCGGCAGGGCACCATGACGTGCCCCAGATGGGATCTTGCGGAGACAGAAGCTTGCGGCGGCGGAAAAGTAATTGCGATCGTCTCTTGATTTTTTTGGGAATATTTGGGAATTTATAGGCGCAAGATCTAGGTCAGTGGACCTCGTGGGGGCCCACAAGCGTGGATGGCGCGCCCCCCTGGCCGCGGGGTGGGGGCTTGTGGGGCCCCTGGGGCTCTTCTGGCTTGGCCCCCAAGCTCTCCAATCTTCTTCCGTTCCAGAAAAAAATCTTTTCGGCGATTTTCTTCCGTTTGGACTCCATTTCAAAATCTCCTCAGAAAGGGGTCAAAAACATGGAAAAAACAGGAATTGGCACTTGGCATTGAGTTAATAAGTTAGTCCTAGAAAATAAATAAAAGGCATGCAAAACATCCAAAGTTTGACAAGATAATCGCATGAAACCATCAAAAATTATAGATACGTTGGAGACGTATGAGCGCCTTTGCCGGATCAACAGGGTGAGAAAGCTGAACTCGATGAGTTGGAAGCCCCCAATTGACCTATGATCAATAGAAAAGCCCAGCATAGGATATACAGGAGACAATGCTTCTACTGCAAAGATGTGGAGTTCAAATAAGACGACTTTATTCCATTGATCATGATGGTTTGTTTGGACCAGTAGTCCCCAAGTAACATATTTTCAAATAATAAAAGCTCATGCTCAATTTATAGGCTAAAAATGAGCTTTATTACATTTGAAATTTTATTGAAGTATGTACAAACATTTGGGGGTCGATACGGAGATAATGAGCCGGTGGCTCTAGTATGATATGGCCAAAGGTTGGTCGGATTAACTTACTGAATTGTTGGATTTCTTGAGGGGACCCCTATCAGCTGGGTTAACATTGGCCACGAGGAACTTTAATTTTTCGGTGATGCAGGCCGACTCTACATAAACCGCGCCTCCTTCCTCACACTCCAGGGCTATCTTCCTGCTGCCTCCCACTATTATTTTGCCTTTGGGATCCGCCATCTTGAGTTTGAGGTAGATGTAGCAAGGGCGAGCCATGAAACGAGCATAACCGACCTCCCAAAGAGAGCATGATAAGGGTTTTTTATCTTTACCACCTCAAACAATAAGGGTTCACATATGCAATTATGCCCGTCCCTAAAAGAAACATTGAGCTTAATCCTTCCTACTCGGTATGCTCACTTTCCATGAATAATGCCATGAAAACCGTGGTAGAAGTTTTCAAACTGTTATCGTGAAGGTTCATCCGCCGAAAAGTGTCATAATATAAGATGTTGATGCTGCTTCCTCCATGCGTGAGGACCTTTGGGAGGGTGTTTCCACCAACCCGAGGTGCCACCACCAAGGCTAGATCTCCTGGGTTATCAACCCGGGGAGGGTGATACTCTGTACTACAAATGATTGGTTGCTCACACCAGTTGAGATATCTAGGGACTGTCGGATCGACCATATTGATTGCTCTCTGCTTGCGCTTCTTGTCTTGTTTGCAAGTATTGGTGGTGAATATGTGGTATTGACCATTGTTGAGCTGCTTAGGCTTGCTATGAAACCTTGGTTGATTGTTATGTTGCTGTTGCCCTGAGCGGAATGTTTCCCATTGCCAGTGTTACCTTGGTGTTGGAAACCTGATCGTGAGGTGCCTGGTTCATTGAAGCCTGATCCTGAGAATCCACCGGCCGGGCTACCCTGTGAGCCGGTTTGACCCTATTGACCCGTATGTCCTCCACCATTAGCCCCTGGTGACTTTGGAAGGTTGATTCCAGAACTCCTGCATAATATATCAATTCTCCCATGAGTGGGTAGATGGCTTTTCCGGGGTACTATGCTTTAGGCAACGCCCCTTGAGTGCTTCCCCTAATTGTGTGGCTTATTCCCATTGTAAGCTCATCCACAACGGTTATTTTGGCACCGGTTCTTGAACCCAGTATTGGTATTAGCCACAAATTTTGACCCGCCCTCAAGCTGCTTCCGTTTGTTATTTTGACCTCCAGGGTTTTCAGCTTCCCGAATGCCCTTGCCTCCTTCACCTCTTTTGTTCTTGCCATCTTTCTCCTTGTCCGAGCCGGGATCCATCGTGCCCCGTGACTCAGCATACCTTGTCAGAACATCCATTAAATCACCCATATCTCGAGTCTTCCGTTTTAGGCGACTAAGCTTCAGGACTAGCAGCTGGAGGTGGCATTTTTTCTCCAAAATCAGGATGGCTTGGGAGGCTGTAATAATGTTTGATGAGTGGACGATTTGTGCAACCTCGCGAGTCCAATGATGAGCTGAATCGCCCGTGTGCTGGACACAGTGTTGCAGATACACAATTTTCATCGGCCGTTTGCATGTTCCTTGAAAATTCTTAATGAACCGTTCCTTCAGCTCAGCCCAAGTGTTAATGGAGTTGGGTGGAAGGTCTTTCCGCCAGGTTCGAGCCGTCCCTTCCAACATCATCGTCAAATACTTTGCGCATGCCCCATCGTTGACGCCGAGCATATCCATGGCTAGCTCGTATCTTTCAATCCATGCTACCAGCTCGACATCTGCTGTATAATTTGGTTCCTCGTGAGGTCCTTTAAAGTCCCTAGGAATAGGCTCATGCAAAGATTCGGAGATAAACAAGGGATGACAATCATTGTGGTGCTGATTCTAGCCCATGTGTTGCTCACTAGGGTTCCACTACATGCGGTTTAGCCGCTCGCCTTGCCGTTGCTTCTGCCTCCGACTGTCGGGTGACTCTTGCTGCATCAACGAGGTATTGTGCATTTGGTACTCCCAACCGGGTTGGGGAAGCCTGGGGCTGATGTCGCTGCCCGCTACTGGAAACAGACATACACTCCTCATGTCGGTTGGCATACGGTGTAGAGTGCATCCGATCTTGACTGTACGAGTACTGCCTTTGTTGGACCACTGCTGTCTTCAACATCTCAATGGTGTTCCTAGCTTCGATCTCAACTTTGGAGTTCCCATGAATAGGGAGTGCCTCCAAATTAAGTGTTGCCGCGAGCATATTCTCAACGAGGTTGGAGAAGTGATCTTGCAGTGTACCAAAGCATCGTGGCGACAACAGAGCCAGCGGAGGCCGAGCCGGATCTTCCTGCCCGCGCGGTGGATTTTGCACAATGCCTGGTGTGTGTGGACTAGTAAAAAAATGAGTCAGCATGATGTTTGGGGTATCCAGGACTGGTGCCTCCTATGGTAGACCGCCTCAGAAGCGTCTTGCCAAAGTCCTAATCGCCAAGCATCAGCCTTCAAGCGCTCCAACTCATCACGAATACGAGCATGCAACTCCACCATCCGGGCGTTTTGGCGTTAATATCTTTCTCGACCTTGACCATCTCCACATGAAGCTTTACTAGTTCCTTGTTGCGCTCATCCTGGTTCTCCAGACTCACACGACCCTCCAAAGGCTTGGTCATCTCAGCCAATAAATCGTTCATGCCCTAAGCCGACGTTTTTTCTGACCGAACGATGTTGTCGGTGGATTTTTCTGCTGATGGACCCGGAGTCGCCATGGTTCTTGCCATGTAGACGGTGACCAATCGAGGTAGATCACAAGATTCCTTGGTGGCTTCTGTCTTCGAAAAGGCCCCAAGTCTCTCATCATAGAGGGGATAGGTTGATTCGGTGTCTTCCATTGACGACTCGCCATCAGAGTTGACGAGGGTGTCCTCGCCACCTGTCGACTCATTCGGGAGGCCGATTCCTTGAGTAAAACCGATGAAGACGTGGTGCCGGTCGGATTGACGCCACCCGAGCTGGGCGTACCGAGCCAACTCAACGATGTCGGTGCACATGTCCGACTCGGGTACTACTAGCCGATTTTGCCGATGAAGACATAGATCTTGCCGAAGGGGACCCGGTACCCAGACTCGATTGAGCCAGCCTTGAGGCCCCAGCTTGATTTGTCGATGTAGAGCTTGTCTCGGCAGCTCTGGGTCATTTGACCAACCACGTAGCTCTTGAACCCTGGAAGAGCTCCCTCCAAGAATTCAACCCCACATTGTGATAGCCCCATGATGGGACCAACTGTCGTGGTTTTGTCACGGGAGATGTTCTCATCGAAGAACTTAGGTGTGATGCCATCGTCGTTGTGTGGCGACTCGAAGGGGTTGATCGGGAATGAGAAACAGATTTACCCAGGTTCAGCCCTTCCAATGGAGGTAAAATCCTACGTCCTGCTTTGGTGTCTATATTGATGGTGATCTCGATTACAAGGGTGCCGAATAGCTAACCTAGCTTTCAAGAGTTTCTTGCCTGCCTTTTTTGGCTCGAGGGCTCCCCTTTATATATAGGTGGAGTCCTCGAGATTACAACAGAGTCCGGGTTAATTAAGTGCCCGTCATCAAATCTAACTCCTACTTCCCTTGCTCCTCAAGGAAAATAGAGACTCCCTTGTATCTTCATCCTTGAGCCGGCCATCCGTACGATGTCTTTAAGACGACCCGCATAACAAGCCAGCCTTCTCGGCCTTGTTCTTCTCATGATCCTCTTCTGTCTGGACCGTATTCATGGAGCCCGGGTTAAAACTTGGGCGGGTTATACCTGTGGGGTACATCCCGGACACCTACCTATCATGGCATTTCCGTAGCCATTCCAAGATATATTTCCATGTAAATTCCACTGTTACATCATATGACTAGTTCATTCATCATCATATTGCTTTCCGTGATCATATAGAGCTGACATAGCATTTGTGGCAAAGCCACCATTCATAATATTGTTGAATACATGTCACACTAGATCATTGCACATCCTCGTACACTTCTAGAGGCATTCATATTGAGTCACATCGAGCTTTCATGAGTTGTAAGTAAATAGAAGTGTGATGATAATCATTATTAGAGCATTGTCCAAGTGAGGAAAGGATGATGGAGGCTATGATTCCCCACAAGTCGGGAAGAGACTACAGACAAAAAATAAATATGGGGGAGGCCAAATGAGCCCACTAACAAAAATTTGAATGAGTTAAAAAGAGAGAAGGGACTTTGCTACTATCCTTTACCACACTTGTGCCTCAAAGTGGCACCATGTTCCTCATGTAGAATGTATCATGATATGTCACTTTCATATGCTAGTGTGATTCATATTATCATTGTTGTAAGCTTGGCATGCATATTTTGATGCAGGGCTAGCTCAAATGATTGAGGTCTTCATGAGCAAGCAAGTTGTCACACCCCACTTAGCTTCATTTGAGCTTTCATACACTTATAGATCTAGTGCATCATTTGCATGGCAATCCCTACTCCTTGCATTGACATTTACCGATGGGCATCTCCAAAGCCCGTCAGTATGCCTAGTTTATGTGAGACTATCTTCTCCACTTTCACCCCTTTTATATATACCACCATATTCTATTCCACCATATGTTATGCCCATGGCTCACACTCATGTATTGCGTGAAGAATAAAAAGTTGATTCACTTTGAAAAAGTATGATCAAATTGCCGCGCTTGAGCACCATGGTGCTTGCCATTTGTATTAATGTGGTGAAGACGGAGCCATGCCTTGCATTAAGATGAGATTGATGGGGGTAAACATTCTTTTAGAATCGTATATTTTGAAAGGTTAATGATTTTGCTGCGTGTGCTTATAATTATTACTATGTTATTCATCTTTTTAATGAGCGTACATGCAAAAGATTCCATATTGGATAGCATGCGCACATCAAAAATTCTATTTTTTATCATTTACCTACTCGAGGACAAGCATGAATTAAGCTTGGGGATTCTTGATATGTCTCCAACATATGTATAATTGTTTTCGTTCCATGCTCTTACATTATCATCTTAGGATACTTTTTGGGTCATAATGCACCAATTTATATTATTTTTGTGCTAGTTGTTCTTTTCTATGTGTTTTTGTTTTTCAGGTTTTCAGTACCAAACGAAGTGCAATTGCCACGAATTTTTTTTGGTGATTTTTTCTGGACCAAAAGAAGACCTGGAAGCTTCGGTGGGAGACCTCGAGCTGCACGAGACCCCACAAGGCAACAGGGCGCACCCAGGTGGTAGGCACGCCCTGATGCCTTATCGACTCCTTGTGCCCCCTCTTGCCCCAATTATCTAATATTCCAAAAACCCTAGGGGCATCCATGAAACACTTTTTTACGCAGCTGCAAGTCTCTGTTCCACGGTGATCCCATCCGGAGCTCCGTTCCAGCACTCGGCCGCAGGAGGGATCGATCACACAGGGCCTCTTCATCAACCTATGTGCCCTTGTGATGATGTGTGAGTAGTTTACCTCAGACCTACGGGTCCGTAGTCAGTACCTAGATGGAAATCTCTCTCTATCTCTTGATCTTCAATACAATGATCACCGCATCTTCGCTTTGATCTCTCCAATGTAATTCTTTTGTATGGTGTGTTTGTTGGGATCCGATGAATTGTGGGTTTATGTTCACATTATTCATGAAAAGTATTTGTGTCTTCTCTGATTTATTATTGGTATTATTTGCATCGTCATCATAGCTTCATAAATCTATCTGATCTATTGAATTGCTTTGGCCAAGTAGTTTGATCTTTCTTTAGTGGTAGATGTGCATTGAAGTGGGTTCAACCTGACGAAATTATATATCCTAGTGATAGAAGGGGACAAGTTGCGTCTTTGTGTTGCTTCCTTTAAGGATAAAATGATGGGGTTTATTCATATTGATTCAGTTTAATTTGTCTACATCATGCCATCGTTGCCCAAGCATTACGATGTTTTACTTAATACTCTAGATGCATGCTGGATAGCGGTCGATGGGTGGAGTACTAGTAGTAGGTGCAGTTAGGAGTCGGTCTATTTGCTTATGGATGTGATTCCTGTATACACATGATCATTGCGTGAAAATCGTATAACTATCTAATGTTCTATCTATGTCCCAACATCAAATTGTTTACCCATCATATGTTGCTTTCATGAGAGATGCCACTAGAGAACACTACGAACCCCGGGTCTATTCACTTATATATTCAGAAAACTTACATTTTCCTCGCTACCTTCTTTTATCTTTTATTTTAGTTATTATTCTCAACAATTATCTACACAACTCACTTTCTTGCAAATAACTAGAACAAGGGGATTGACAAACCTCTTTCCCGTGTTGGGTGGAAGTTGTTTGTTCTTTTGTGTGTAGCCGTTGAAGATGGTTGAGGATTGATATTCCTATTGGTTCAATAAACCTTGGTTTCTTAATCGAGGGAAATACTTATCCACGTTGTGCTGCGATAACCCGTTTCTCTTCATGGAAAACCCAACAGAGATCACAAGCATCAAACCACACCTGGAATATCACTCTCTAACAAAAGTTTAGGAGAACGGAAAAATAGTAACAAAAATAGTAATAGTAACAATAGTAGTTTTGTAGTGATTGTAACAACAACAACATCAATAGTAACTTAGCAAGATTTGGTATATATGAAAAGTGTAGGCATTTTGAAAGTTAATGGATATGCATATTGATTGGGTAACATTCATCATGTAACAGTTACATACTAGAGTGACACAAAGCTAGCTCCAATTCATCAATTTAATGTAGGCATGTATTCCGTATATAGTCATACGAGCTTATAATAAGAACTTGCATGACATATTTTCCCTACCCTCCCATGACAGCGGGTTCCATAAGGAAACTAAGGGATATTAAGGCCTCCTTTTAATAAAGAACCAAAACAAAGCATTAATACATAGTGAATACATGAACTCCTCAAACTACGACAATCACGAGAAATAAATCCCAATTATTTCCACCTTGTGGTATGCGTGTCATGACACGTAATAAGTGCATACAATTTCTAAGATAGGATCCAAAACACTCTCATATTCATGAAAACACAATAGGTTCATATCTAAAATCATGACACTCGGGCTCTAATGACAAGCATTAAGCATAGCAGTCATAACAACATCAATCTCAAAACATAGTGGATACTAGGGATCAAGCCCTATCAAAATAACTTGATTACATGATAAATATCATCCAATCACATCACCGTCTAGCAAGCCTACAAAGGAGTTACCCACTCCCGGTGGTGAGAATTATGATGTTCTTGATGGAGAAGGGTTGGTGACGAATCCGCCTCTCCGGAACCCCATACGTACTCCACATCAGCCCTCCCGAGGAAGAATGGGAGGTGGTGGTGGCTCCGTCTCGTAGAACACGATGAAAACTTTGGTATAATTTGTTTTCTCGAGAAATAGGAATTTATAGGACAAGAATAGGTTCCCCGAAGCCACGAGGTGGTCCCCAAGTCATCACGGCGCACCCACGGGGTGGGCATGCCCTGTTGGCTTGGCATCCACACATGGCCCCCTCCCATGGATCTTCGCTCCAATAGTTTTTATATATTCTAGAAAAATCTCCAAAAAGTTTTGACCAATTCTAAGACTTTTATTTCTGCATAAAAACAACATCATGGTATTTCTGCTGAAAACAACATCAGTCCGGATTAGATTCGTTCAAATCATGCAAATTAGAGTCCAAAACAAGAGCAGAAGTGTTTGGAAAGTAGAAACATTGGAGATGTATCAAATCCCCAAACTTAACTTATTCCTTGTCCTCAAGCAATTTAGTTGACAAACTGGAAGTGATAAAAAAAACTTTTACACACTCTTGTGTTCTCGTTGTTGTATATATACTTAGATAGTATGTGTTCAGGTTTTCAGCATAAATCATAAATAACCATATCAACGATAACACTTCAACGTCATATTCACTCATGGCAATACCATAACAAATTAGCGAGCAATAATAAAATATCTCACATGCCAACAATTTTTAAAACAATCATGATATGGTATATCGCTAGCCTTCTTTGAGACCGCAAAACATAAATGCAAATCACGTGTTAGGCAGAAGCAACGACTAAACATTGTAATTCAGTGTAGAAAATATCTAGTCATGCTCACATCCAGCATTAACTAGACTCAATGCATTAGAATGACAATAGTGCTCTCGGGTCTGGTGCTTTTTGTAAGAAGATGATGACTTGAATAAAATAAAATAACATGAACATAAATAACATAAGAGTAAACAGAAATGCCATTCGCACAGGGAAGCATTGACTTGTAGAGGTGTGAGAGCTCATGGTTTAAAACTAAGCAAATTGTAATTTTGGGTGGTGTGCTTTTTTTTGTCAACGTGACAACAGAGATTTTGTATCTTCCATGCTCAACACATTTTTGGCGGTTCCCAAGTGGAAATATAAAGTTTACTCCCATCCACCATACATACACAAGCCATGGTTGGCCGAATCCTCGGGCACCCTCCAACATCTCAACTATCCCGGAAGTTTGTATTATTATGCAAGAATGGGCATCCTTTTTACAAGCCTCTCTCGTGCAATGACATGTGAATAAATGCACATCTTAAGAATAACCCGCTTAGAATGGAAGATACTGACCGCCCCATCGATCCATGAGCGGTACTAGCACACAAATTTTTTTATTTGAATGTTTAGAGGTGGCACGTGCAAATTTACTTGGAAAAGCAGGGTAATACTTCATATAGGTAGGTATGGTAGACTCATTTGGCACAATTTGGGCCCGAGAACTTGGATGCAGAAGTAGTATTCCCGCTTAGTAGAGGTGAAGGCTAACAATAGAGTGAGAAGCGACCAGCTAGAGAGCGAAAACGGTCATAATCATGCATTGAGAATAATAATTAACATCAAACACTAGCATGAGTAGGATATGTGCACTCTCAATTTAAATATCATGAAGGCTGCATTGGGTTTGAATCAACTACATGTTTGCACATGGGCCAAGTCAAGACGATCGAATTACTCAGAGGAGGATATCATACTAACATACTACATCACAACTATTTTAATGCATGTTGACACATAAGATAAATCATTATCCACTCCTAGCTATTTATGCATGGCATGAGCAACTATAATCTCTAATTTTCATCACAAACATGTTTACTCATAATATGTCGATTCAAGATCGAACGAGCGAAACATATTTACAAAATTGGAAAACTAGAATAGTTCATATCAGCTTCCTTTACCACCATCACTTCATCAAATATCGTCATTATTGCCTTTCACTTACATGACGAATGATGTGAAAATAAGAATAGTGCAAGTGTGCCATAGACTAAGCTGGAATCTCCAAAACCGTTTATACAAAGGAGAAGACAAGATAATATTGGATCTTTGTTAGATCAACAATAATGCATATGAGAGCCACTCAACATTTTCATCGTGGTCTTCTCCTTTCAGTGAATCAACAAAAAGAAAAGAAATTCACAGAAACAAAGTGAAATATTTTTGGAGTTTTGGTCTTTTTGAAGAAAGCAAATAAACAAAAAAGAAAAACAAGAACTAGAAAAACTATTTACAAGGAAAGGTCCCAACAAGCAAAGAAATCTTTTTGGGTTTTATTTTAATAATACGAACTAATTAAACAAGAAAGAAAAAACAAAAAGTAGCACGCAATATTTTTGGATTTTCAAAGTTTTTCAAACACACAAGAAGATGGTTAAAACAAAACTAACATGGATATACAATGAAAGAGGATGAACACCGACAATTGAAATGAGATGTGTGAACATGAATGTAATGTCGTTGAGAAATACATACTCCTCGAGCTTAGTCTTTTGGCCTAGCTTTAGAATCACCATACGTAATAACCATGTGGTCCATGAGGGAAGTAGTTGGGTTGAGGCACTTGAGCGTCCCGAGCCTCGACCTCGGCCTCCGCCACAGCCAACTCGTTCGAGTAAGCGATTATATCCTATGGCATGACGACATATCCGTACCTGGCATGATGATCAAACAAAGATGGTGCGAGAACTCATTATCATCTTACATACACATCTAACATATCATCATCATATTAATCATATACCAAGTTAAAATCTCATAAAACGGAAAAACATCATAATAGTCATCATATGCATGCATCCTAATCGATCATGCCAAGTTAATATAAACCAGAAAAACTTGTCTCTCATAAGACCTAGTCTTCGCTCCTAGGTATAATGTCATAAAATAGAGTAACACCTATGTCTCCGTGATGAAGTACAGAGATCCAATGGTATCCAACTTGTGGCTTGTGATTCTTCTTTATTTCTCTCCATGCTTCAATGTGAAGCCTTTTTGATTTGTGGCCAGTCGAGTATGGAGCATCGAACTTAGTCCTCAGCGGGCTTTTAATTTGCATATGACCTTTGTCGTGCATCAATAGAGGAACTAAATCATTTGGTAGTTGCTGTTGAAGAACATAATAATAACCTAGTTAGCAATGTAATCAACACAATTTATGCAATAGTAGAGCATACTTAATTAGCAAACTCTTACCAAGATATTTTGGCAAATGTCATCCGCCCTCAATCTATGCACTAGTGGCATGTAAAATGTATAATTTGGGTCAGTTCCAAATTATACGGGAAGTTCTCCCTACCAACCAGGACACCAATAAAAAAGTAGAGAAGAACATCTTTCTCCTCCCATGTGAGATGTGATCCATACATGTAATGTGTCGTGTCAATTAATTTTCGCAATTCATTCGAAGAAAGAAATAAGCTGTAAATTCTGATTTAACATACTTAGTATATGGATGAACACCAACTATTTTTAAATATAGAATGCAAATTACTTGACAAATATGGTTTACAAACTTACACGAAGGTAAAACAGGAAGCATATCGACATCCACCCAAATGTCGATGTTACCTCGCATACTATCTTGAGGACGAAGATCGAAGATTATTTCCATATCCTCCTGAAATCCATATGCCTAGCAAAGATGTTCCCAATTTGGGCACCCTATTTCTGTGTTATAAACTGCATTCATTACTTTGATCGCAAATACGTGACTATGTATAGTCCTCAGGTTAGCTCTTCTCGTCTCCATACTCTCTTGGTCTTCGAAACCAAGCCTCTCCAACACATACCTTCTTGCATGGCAAGGGAGGAACTAGTCGAATTGTATAAAACCGAAATTACACGTTGAAGCAAAGAAATAGAAGTCATGCATGCTTAATTACGAAAAAACACTTGTCATCGTTGCGTACCATAGAAACTTCGAAGGTCTAGTCAAGCTTGATGCTGAAGAACATGTCATCTCACAGGTGAGGCCTGTCGCACAAACCCCGATACTCGCCGCAATATTCACACTCTTAATAATCATCATCACACATTTTCTGTTTTAATGTGGTAATTTAATTACAATCCATGGAACAAGTTTGTAAATGCGTAAACAACAACCGTGACACTATATCTAAAGAATTGAACATCTATATATAAACATAATTTCAAAACATCTATAACAGAGTACAAAATATATAACCATTTCTATAACCATCTATATATATTCGCATTCCATAGAAAATATGTAATCATATGTACTATATTCCATATAGAATCTAGAATCCACTCTAACCTCTTGGAAAAAATCCTTTGTTTTCCATGCCATGTAACCAACAAACTCAAAATCGTATGTTTTTCTATTCCTGATTTAGTTAAGAAGCAAGGTTCATATGGCGACAATATGGCAACAATTTCAAAACATATCTATGAACAATATTTCAAAACATCTATATGAACATCCAAGAACAATTTCAAAACATCTATATGAACATCTATGAACAATTTGAGAACATATATATATATGAACATCGATGAACAATTTCAAAACATCTAGACATATTAATTTCCTACGAGTATTTAAGTATAATAGTTTAATTATAGGGAGAATAACATAAATAATAAAAGGGGGACTATATTTGGTCGGAATGTTGATTCATTCCCCTTTCCGGCAATTTTAGGACACTCAATATGTCCTAGTTTTTAGCACAAGTTATGCCGAAATTCACGGAAATTTTCTGCATGACCTTTGCTAAGAATGGACAAATGGAGCGCCTGAAATTTGCCGGAACGGAAAAGAATCAACATTTCGGGAAAACATAGGTCACTCGGATATTCCGGAAAACAAAGGATATTCTTAATTCGCGTGACCATGGAAGAAACGACCAACATTAATGAATGGAGTACTTAACTAACACAAAACAATATGTGACAAATTAACACAAACTTAGCAAGCAAAATTAATACCAATAGCTATCAAAGACAAGAAATTAAAAAAACATATTTAACCTAGCACACTAGCTAACCTATTTCTTCTTCTCCTCCTCTCCTTCTTCCTTTTCTTCTATTCTTCTTCTTCTTCTTCTTCTTTTCTTCTCCGCTTCTTCTTCTCCTCTTTTTCTTCTACTTCTCCTCTTCTTCTACTTCTCCTCTTCTTCTATTTTTCCTCTTCTTCTCCTCTTCTCCTCTTCTTATTCTCCTTCTTATTATAATTTTCTTCTCCTCCTCTTCTTATTTTCCTTTTACATATTCTTATTTTCTTCTTCTCCTTTTTCTCTTCTTCTCCTCTTTCTCTTCTTCTCCTCCTCTTGTTCTTCCTTTTATTCTCTTCTTCTTCTTCTTCTTTTCTTCTCCGCTTCTTGTTCTCCTCTTTTTCTTCTACTTTCCTCTTCTTCTACTTCTCCCCTTCTTCTATTTTTCCTCTTCTTCTCCTCTCCTCCTTTTCTTATTCTCCTCCTTCTTCTTCTTTTCTTCTCCTCCTCTTCTTGTTTTCCTTTTTCCTATTCTTATTTTATTCTTTTTGTTCATCTTTCTTCTTCTTCTAACCCTAACCTAATTCTAAATATTACTAACCCTAATAATCTAGCACTAACCTAACAACAATAGCAATTAAATGACAAAAACAGAATTCTAAATATTTTTATTCTTCACCTCTTTCTCTTCTCCTCCTCTTCTTCTTCTTCCTTCTCCTCCTCCTCTTCTTCTACTTCTCCTCCTCTTCTTCTGCTTCTCCCCCCTATCTCTAGCTACACCACAACATGGGGAGGAGGGGGCGGGGGCGTCCGACGTGAGGGATAGAGGCATGGGGAGGTGGGGGCGTCCAACATGAGGCACAGAGGCATGGGGAGGAGGGGGCGGGGGGCTTACCGGAGCGGGAGGGGAGTGGGGTCGACTGGCGGTGCTTGGAGGGGGGGTCGAGGGCGCGCGCACTGACGGGCACGGAGGGCTCCGGCGGGCGGCGACGACAACACATGAGCGCGCGGGGGAGAGGGGGAGAGGAAAGGAGTGGAGGGACAGGGGGAGTTAGGGGATTTTGGAGCCGGTTAACTAAACGTAGCAGTAGCGTTGGATCCAATCGAGCACTATTGCTAACTTAGTAGTAGCGCTGGTTCTAACCGAGCGCTACTTCTAAATGACCTAGGACATATAGCAGTAGCGTTGGATTAGAACCCCCGCTACTGCTAAGTTAGCAGTAGCGCTGGAACCAATTCAGCGCTACTGCAAACTTTATTTTCTTTATTACTTTTCTTTACTTTCTTTTTATTATTTTACTTTATTATTATTATTCTTTTATTTTTATTCTTGTCCTTTCCTTTTCTGTTTACTTTTATTTTCTTTTGTATTGCTTTCTCCGTTTTGTTTTTTTGTTTTTCTCCCGACGGCTTGGCACGCATGCAGTCGACAAGGAGAACGTCTCCCTCCCATACAACGTGAATATTACCGGAACCATGTGTTGTTCTGGTAATCACTGTCCATGTCTTTGGCCTCCGTGTAGAACGTGTACTCGTTGATATCGTATGCCTCATAGGACACAAGTTTGGGCGCGGGGCCATGTGCTAAAACGTGTATGAGAAACCCGTCTGCACTGCCCACTTCCGGGGGATTAGCACGAAGCTGCTATTTGAGCCAACGCAAGAAAGTGGCGTTGTGCTCTACAGTAACTTTGTCGTTCGTCTTGCACATCCCCTCATCATGGTACTTATTTGTGATGATTTGTTTGTGAAGTGTCACATAATCATCTTCCACATCTAGGTGTTGTAGCACTACTAAGTTAGCCATGTCAAAGTCGTCCCGTCGATCCGAGTAGTCCACGTGCAATTCCCTCTGGCCGTTGTTGTGACCTTCTCCTCCGAGCCTCCCATGGTGCTTGTTGACGGGCAAACCAACAACATGGTCTTCTTTGCTTATATCATTCTTGCAAAAGGAGATCCACTCTTGGATCAGATACCCCTGGACGATGCCCCCCTCGGGATGGGACATGTTACGAACGAATCCTATGATGACCCCATTCATCCTCTCGACCGACATCATGTTGTGAAGGAATGTCGGCCCGAGGTCGATGATGTCGTCCATGATGTGGACACACAGATGCACCATGAGGTCAAAGAACGTGAGCGGGAAGTATATCTCAAGCTCACATAGTATGACAACGATCTCTTCTTGTAGCCTATGGGAAGAACTGTATTATGTAGATACTTCAAATGCTCATCGAGGCTTTTGTTTGTTCATTTGTTTTTGGCCTTCGTCTTTAGAAGTTCGAGCATGAAACTCAAGCGGGTAACCTCAGTATCACAACCGTCATATAATGGAGTCTTCGAGTTTACTTCAAGTTGCGCTAGCTTGGCCTCCTCTCTAGAAGCAACTCTGTCGCTAGTCATACTCTTGCGAAGGAGGTCTCGAACATGAGGGTCCTACACGACTGAACTTAGTAGCGCCGAAGTCTGCGGCGTGTCCGTCGCCTCTTCTCCGCCATGTCCGGACTCTGCTTCTTTGCCGTGTCCAGTATCTTCTCCATCACCATGTCCGGACTCTTCCCTGCTGCCGTGTCTGGACTATTCCCCGTCCCCTTGTTCGGACTCTTCACTGCCGCCGTTTCCGGTACCATCGTCTTTGTGTCGATTGGTCATCTCTTCGTCTTGTCCCATGTCATTATTCCCTGCCATGTGGACGTCATCATCATCATCTTCACTTATCCACCAAGTATAGCCATCCATGAAACCATTGATCGGCAAGTGGGCCTTCAAACTGCCACCATCAAAAGGGTCGTAAATTACTCCTTCTTTGCATTTTGTACACGAACATCTAATCCTAGTCCGTTTATTTGCATACATGTCCATCACCGCGGATTGCAAGTATTGCTCCACCTTCCTTCCACTCACCTTCATGACTGCACTGTATAACAAGCAAAAGGGTTATAAACAAAATGCATGCATGCATCAAAGTCATATAAAAATTTGACATGACCTTGCCTAAAAATAGGACATATCGAGTTTGCTCGAAATTCGCCGAAACGGAAACAAATCGACATTTCGGCAAAACATAAGCAACTCACGGGGCATGTCACTCACACAAATCCCTTCATATCGCAAAAACACATATTCCCATTATTGAAATGCACAACTTTTTACTCACCTATATCCCGAGAGAGATTGTGCACAGCTAAATAAATAGCTAGATCTAGTAGTGTTCCAAGGAGAGATGACTCTAGCTAACTAGTGGAGAGGGAGAGAGATGACCTAACTATCTAGTTCTATATGTATGGAAGGGGGAGAGGGGGTGTGTGTGGGTGAAAGGGGGAGAGGGGGTATGCATGGAGAGAGTTAGAAGAGGTCATTTATGGAGGAGAATTAGGGTGGAGGGGGCATTAATAGGGAGAGAAGAGAGGTAGAAGGAAGAGAGAAGCACGACAACAATGGTGGAGAAGTAACTTAGAGAGAGGAGAGAAGAAAGGAGGGGAGAGGGAGTGGGTGGGTGAAAGCTGCCCATAGCCACGCGTACGAGTAGCGCTTTTTCTGGAGCAACGCTACTGTTAAATGGGGCCCAATAGCAGTAGCGCTGATTCTCCAAGAGCGCTACTTCTATTCTACTTAGCAGTAGCGCTTTTCCCAAACGAACGCTGCTACTACTACTACCGTCGGTGGGCTCATCAGGCCACGTTTAGTAGTAGCGCTCTTTACATATCAAGCGCTACTCATAAGGCCATAACCAATAGCGCTTGACAGATCCAGCACTACTGCTAAGTAGAAGCAGCGCTTGCCATATTCCAGCGCTTCTACTAGGCTCCTACCTATAAGGTTTTGCCTACTAATGGTTGGTGATGAGTAGTATTTTGTACCAAGTGGGTGGACAGCGAGAATGATGGGCCTTCTTAAATATCATACGTGATATTCCCTAAGACCTTTTTTGGTTTGAAGGAATTTTGTACAAATTTCGTAGGATAGGATTTCTCCTTTACTACGTATTTTATAGAAAAATAAATGTTAGACTAAACCTAATAAAAAATAATCTCATGATGTGAATCAAAAAAGGCCTATTCCTATTCATAGAATTTGAGATGCATGACATTTCGTTTACTATGACTTTGCTATTTCTATGATTTTTCTACCCTATAAACTTAAGAAGGCCTAAATAGTTTGATAGTGTGTAATAAAAAAATCATATCTCATAAAAAATAATGAAGCACAATTAATTATGTTTTGACTTTGGAATTTCGAAGTGTACGACTATTCGTCCATGACTCCTCCTTTTTTATCATTTGACTTGCCTTTTAAATACATTGTTCCGATGTTCCTCAAATATTGGTTTTGGACACCAGTATGCATTGTCTATGTTGCTAGAACCAGAACTGACGTGTCAATAAATCAGCATACCATAGAACCAGATGTACGACGTGTTGGCACAGATTCACGTAGTTCCGTGAATCGTTGCAACACGTCGTGAGATTTCACAGGCTGGTGGTTTGGTTCAGAAAAATACATATTCGTACATTGGCTCCTCAAAGCTTAGTCAATCGATTGCAGCTCGTAGTGAGATTTCACATGCTGCTGACAGTGCAGAAAATACATGTTTTTTCTTTCGAAAAGGCAGAAAATACATGTTCGTATATGCAATTTGGCTCCTCGAATGCTCGAAGGTGGTTCGGCTCAGCCAACACGGGAATAGGTCGAAGTTTTACAAATCGCAGGAAAAACGTTCATTTTCCATTTGGCAGCACTTCATCAAAATTATGGGAGTAGCACTTCAAATTCGTATATTTTTTTCAAAAATAAACTTCTGACTTATTAATAATCAATCATGAAAGTACGAAGAACATCAAAGATAATGAAAATTGCAATCAGGTACATGAATAACCTAGATGAAAGCACGAGACCGTGTTAATGGCTTTGTGCGTCATCGTCTATCCTTCGCCAAAGCCGGTCTAACCTTATTATACTAGATAGTCAAAATATCATCATACTAATGACCCACATGACTAATGTATCAGAACGGCAACCATCGTTGATAAAGAGAGTTGGTAACTAGAAGGTCAAACATGTGAATACATGCACATGATTCAAACTAATTCATTGAAGACTAACACCGACAAAATCGTGCGAGATCGATGTATATAAACCATCACACGTCCCACCAACGGTGCTAGATGCACTATCAAGACTGACATCAACATGCACGAGACATTATTTCAACTAAGAGACACCGTGATCATCACACAAACCCAAGCAAGATGTCAAACTAAAAGAACAAGAAGAGGTTTCTCTCGCGGTGAGCACATGTCCTTTGCACCTCGAGAGTCCAAATGATGAGCACATGGCTACCTTGGATAGAACCAAAAATATTTCATATTTGCATATTTTGTGAGGTGATTACTTATAATAATTATGAAATAAATTATTTATGTTATTCAAAACAAAATTATTTCATCTATTTTTACTCCATACCTAAGAACAACTTTAATAGGGCGACCCACTTCATCCGTCCACGTCCGTTAGGGTCGCCGCAGACAAAAATGCCGGCCCAACGTCCCGACCCATTCCCAAAATCCGTCCACTTCGCTTCCGTGCGGACTCATTTCCGGTCGAAAATTGCGCCTGAAATGTGTCGACGCGGACACGACGCGGGCGCATCACGTGTCCCTTTGATGTCCATCGCGGTCTCACTTGTTAGCCGCCGAACCACCAGCTACGTCTCATTAAATTCCAACACCTACCTAGGGGCCCGCCTAAGAGTATGCGGACGGTCCGCGTGCCCGTCCTTTTTCATGGAAGCGTGCGACGGGGCTGGCCTCATCCACTTCAACCCCCGTAAACATCTGGCCACAAGGTGCTCCCTCGCTGACAACCAGGAACCCTAGCAAGCCCAAACCACCATGGGGTTTTCAATGGCAAGGGAAGTTGGCAGTTGTCCGCCCGTGCAAGTTCTTCCCACGGCTCGCCGGGGCAAGCTCCTCCGCCGCCGCTTGCTAGACGCAACTCCCCACTGGAGCAGCAACGCTTGTACATACCAGTCCACCAAGCGTGGTGGCACTTGCAGTACTGTGGAGTATCCGGATGTCAACCTCCCTCACGGCTGGCATATGGATATGCAGCGGATCCCTATGCCAATAGTGCCATGCTTGTCACGGGTGCATGCCGAGGAGGTTCGTCGGTGTCGCGAGGCCCTCACTCCGGAGCAGCAGCAGATGCGTGCCTACTCGCGAGACTCCCCTAACTGGGAGCGTTGGTTCGTGCTAGAGCACGTGGAGGAGCGCCGTCGGGGCGTCCATGTCGGCCGCGACGTTCATCCGCCGCCACGTGAGGTTCTGCCGCACAAGGAGGACGAAGATGCGGCGTACCAAGCCGCCCTCGAGCGCGCCGTGCAGCAAGTGCTGGAGGTGAGCCGGATCGAGGAGGAGGTCCAATGGGATGGGATAGAGCAAGCCCTCGCCTTGTCGGCAACACGTGTGTCTGTCCATGTCCCGTTGTTCGTCCCGCCTACGCCACCACTGTCGCTGCCCATCATCGAGGCCAAGGCGGAGCCGGAGCCCATGTCGACGCAAAAGCTCTCATCACCTCCATCCACTTGGCCGGAGGATCCCTACAAGTAGACCAGCAAGCTCCGCGAGTGGGTGAGCACGCCTCCGGTCCACTACGCCGCGACGCTGGAGGAGGAGGCAGCACACCTTGAGCGCTGGAAGGCGGACTGGCTCGTCGAGGAGGACGACGACAGCGAACGGCAAATGCTTTGAGAGCAACGGTTGCGCCGCACCGCGGAGGCACTACGACTTGAGGAGGACGAGGATGAGCGCGCCTAGCGAGCCGCAATGCCGGTGCCCCAGCAAACATCGGAGCAGGCTGCCCTGGCAGCGTACCAAGCGACGTTTGATATTCAGTAGAGAACAATAGCAGTTTAACGAAAGCAGGCTATGCATTAGAACATGAGCTATCTACAAGAGTAGAAAAATCTAATGCAAGCATGAGGAAGAAAGAATGGGTGATATAGCAATGATTAAGGGGGGTTGCTTGCTTTGTTGCTCTGCGCAAAGAGCTGGTCGTCGGGAGGTTAGTTGTATCCAGCAACAGCTTCAGCGTCTACCGAAGAGAAGAGAGGGAACAAACAATAAATAGCATCAAACAGGTGCATCACGATGCATGACATGGCAATTTGCAGTGCTAGGGATAATCTAACGCGGTACTACACTTACTCACGGAACGGGATAATATCTAACGATATCTCCCGGGTCTTTGGCTATTATTGGACATATGATTAGGAAGGGAAAATTCCATGTTCATCAGGCTAGGGGCAAGTGACACATAAACGAACAACGTATTCAGATTCGTCTCGTTTTTCTAATCAACTTTCATGTACAAATTAGTTTCACCCGCATTACGGATTATCTATATTAGTTTTTAAAGTTGTATTAATATTAAGAAATTAAATAGATTAAATTTGATTCGAAATTTCCATACATGACATGAGCTTGATGTCATTGCTCACATGAGGAGTCAACATGATCTTTGACTCGTGAGACTAGCGAGTGGGCCCCACTCTTAAACGAGATTAGTTAATTCTAATGTCAAATTATTTAGCAGGAAGGGTCCACTTGTCATACCCTTCTTAATTTAATTAACATAGTTAATTTAATTAGAGTAGGTTTAATTAACCCAATTAATTACTCTAATTAATTCAACATGTTAAATAGAGGTTAATTAGACTAAGTAATTTACCTACTAATTAATTACCTGCATAAATAATTTTATTAATTTATTAAACTATTATTTACATATTTTATTTATTCTCTTTTTTAACATGTTTTTAGTGGGGGCCCCACCTCTCATTTGGTGGGGAACTATTAACAGGGAGGGGGTTAGTGGGGGATTAATCTCCACTAACCATACCTGCACAGGGTGGATGCTATGGCCAAGTCGGCCATGTCGACGCTCCGGCAGGGGTGAAGAACCAGCTGAGGCCATGCCGATCATGGCCAGCGACACGACGACACGGGGCGGGGGAGGGGAGTGGAGGCTGGCCCGTGCGGAGCCAAGTGAGGTGGCAAGGTGTGTGGCACCGGCGGGTGGGTGGCGACATGGTGCGGCAGAAGGGGGCGCAGGCGCGTGGTTAGGGGCGTAGCGAGCGGCCGAGAGCTCGCTGGAGCATGGGCGGAGGGGGTGAGAGGTTAGGGAAGGAGGGGAGGTGAGGGGAGGGCCCCACCGGCATTTATAGAGGGATGCAGAGGCTCGGGGGGAGGAGCCGACGAGGACGACAGAGACGGGGATGAGGCGAGGAAGGGGTCCAGCGAGGTGGCGGCAAGGGCTCGCGGCGTGCTCGGGATGGCGTGGCCAGGGACGACGCGGTCGCCGCCAATGGCGGGCAGGGGGAGCCGTCGGGGGAGGGGGTCTCGGGGGGGAGAGTTAGGGAATGAGGAGTGGTGGGGTAGCTAGGGTTTTTTTTGGGGCTTCTATACCCTTGGGTCAGGTCGGGCCGGTGGGTGGCACATTTGTGCCGGCCACTTGGGCCAAAGCCTAGCGAGTTTTTTTAGTTTTAGTACTTAAAATATTTTTATAAAAATATGGGACTTGCTCTATAATTCTCAACATATTTTTGTAGAGGGACACAATTATTTTGTGGGGTTTTAAAATTTATTAGAAAATGGAAAAAATGTAACACGACATTTAACACTTGTTTTGGACCTAGTTTTATTTAGTTTGAGGTACCAAATAATCCGTAAAATGTTGGCTACAACCTCATAATTGCTTATGAAATATTTGCAACCCATTCATGATTTTGATTTACTAGTTTGCAAAACTTTTAAATCCACTTGTCAAATGAATTTGAATTACAAGAAAGTTGAATTGGAGTTTGACTCCAACGCAGATCATACTTGGATTGGCAAAATGAATCAGCTTAATCCCCATGCTACTCTAGCTTAATTACAAGGATTACTCTAGCATAATCTCGGGATGTCACAACTCTCCCCTACTACAAGAAATTTTTGTCCCAATAATTAAGAGGTAGAAGGAAAGAGCTCACGGTATTCGTCTTGAAGATGATCCTCGCGTTCCCAAGTGGTTTCATCTTCACAATGATTTTATCATTGCATTTTAAGGAACTTGGTGACCTTGTGATGAGTCCGACGTTTAGTCTGATCGAGAATGCAGACCGGATGCTCCTTATAAGATATGTCTTGTTGCAGCTCAAGCATACCATGATCCACTGCTCGGACATGATCTTTGAAGCAACGGCAGAGCTAAGGCACATGGAAGACATCATGAACCTTGGAAAGGTTCGCCGGTAGCACCAATTGATATGCCACTTTTCCCCGTCTTTCGAGAATAGTGAATGGACCAGTATAGTGAGGAGCTAGCTTGCCCTTGATCCCAAAACAGAGTGCACCTCTCATTGGTGTGACTCGAAGATAAGCCTTTGCACGAGGTTGATAGACCATATCGTGATGATGACGGTCATACTGACTTTTATAACGAGACTGGGCAGCCTTCAGGTCCTCATGAATAATTCATACTTGATCTTCACCATGTTGGATAATATCCGGACTGAAGAGTGATCGTTCTCCAATTTCTGACCAATTCAGAGGATTTCGACACCTTCATCCATACAACACTTCAAAGGGGGACATCTTCACACTAGCTTGATAGCTATTGTTGTAGGAGCACTAGGCACACGTTAGAGATTCCTCCCATTTCTTACCGAAAGAAATGACACAAGCTCGAAGCTTGTGTTTGAGAATTTTGTTGACTCGTCCAACTTGTCCTTGGGATTGAGGGTGAAATGTGGTGCTAAAGGAAGGATGAGTTCCCATGGCCTTCTAAAAACTTTCCCAGAATTTAGAAGTGAACAAGCTGCCACGGTCCGAGGTGATTACCAACGGAATACTGTGAAGTGAAACAATTCTAGGCATATATAGATCTGCGAGCTGAATAGGAGTAATTCTTTCTTTGATGGCGAGAAAATGTGCAAATTTGGATAGTCGGTCAATGATGACAAGAATAGCATCATTACCTGTCTGCGGCCTCGGAAAACCAGTGACAAAGTCCATTTCAATATGGCCCCATTTCCATTCAGGAATAGAGATAGGTTGTAGAGTTTGAGCGGGCATTTGATGTTTTGCTTTGATTCGTCGGCAAATATCACATTCTGTAACATAGCGTGCAATGTCTTGTTTCATATTTGGCAACCGGAATCTTTCATGGGTGTCTTGGTACATGTTGGTACTACCCAGATGAATTGACATCGGTGTAGCACGAGCTTCTTTCAACACCCTTCCAGTCATGCTCAGGTTTTCCTTCTTACTTGGAATGAATAGGCGACCCTTAAAGTACAAGACGCCATCATCAATAACAGTGAAGCAAGAGGGTTTACCTTCTGCCAGATAGTGTTTAGTTCTTTCGACATCATCGTCATAGAGTTGAATAGTTTTGATGCAGTCCACAAGATGTGGTTCAACAACCAGGTTACTCAGGGCACCGTAATTAACAACACACAGGTTCATCTTGTGAAACTCTTCGGGAGGGGGAACCATATAACCCCGAGGAACAATATGGAGGTTCAGCTTACTGAATTCATCTTAAAGACGGTCGTGAACCTTATTAACTTGGAGGTGGTTGCAGTATGACTTGCGGCTCAAGACATCAGCCATTACATTGGCCTTGTCAGCTGTATAAGAAATATCCAACTTGAAATATGTTATGCGCTCCATCCATCTCTGTTAAATATGAGAATAGTTCGAAAACTAAACCATACCTCAACCAAACCGACAAGAATAAACGTGGAAACCCAAACCAAACTAAACCGAGTTGATATTTATCCCAGCCCCACCAAAACAAAACTAACTTGAATTTGTACCCAAATTAATCTAAGACTGAGTGCTTACCTCTGGTTGAAACCAATTGCTGAAATGTTTTGAAAACCATTCGAGTAGTAATAACAACCATACTTGTATGGCATATCTTTTATATCTCAGTGGATCTGTCAGTGTTGCTGTTTCTCGCTCGAAAACCAAAATCATAGCTGAGCAGGCACGCTGTCCATGCCCAAACTTGTCGAGTGAGCAGCGGTTGCCGAACCTGGCTAGAGAGAAGTTGCCGCGGAGGCCGGGCCGGCGGGCAGCCATGGAGTGAAAGGATGTGGATGACACCTAGAGGGGTGTGAATAGGCGCTTTAAAATAATTACGGTTTAGGCTTGAACAAATGCAGAATAAAACTAAAGTTTAATTTGTCAAGCACAAAACATAAAACAACTAGGCTCACCTATGTGCACCAACTCCTTATGCTAAGCAAGATAAACAACTAAGTGATAGCAAGATATATGACAATAAACAATATGGCTATCACAATGTAAAGTGCATAAGTAAAGGGTTCGGGTAAGAGATAACTGAGGCACGCGGAGACGATGATGTATCCCGAAGTTCACACCCTTGCGGATGCTAATCTCTGTTGGAGCGGTGTGGAGGCAAACTTCTCCCCAAGATGCCACTAAGGCCACCGTAATCTCCTCACGCCCTTGCACAATGCAAGATGTCGTGATTCCACTAAGGGACCCTTGAGGGCGGTCACCGAACCCGTAGAAACAAGGTTGGGGAAATCTCCACAACTTAATTGGAGGCTCCCAACAACACCACGAAGCTTCACCACAATGGCATATGGCTTCGAGGTGACCACAAATGCTCGGGGCAATCTCCACAACTTAATTGGAGACCCCGACGCTTGCCCGAGCTTTACACCACAATGATTGAGCTCCGAGGCACCACCAAGCTTCTAGGGGTACCAAGTACCCAAGGGTAATAAGCTTCTCAAACTTCACTTCCACGTATCACCGTGGAGAACTCAAACCTATGCACCAAATACAATGGCAAGGACAGACGAAGTGGACAAGTCCCTCACACTCAAATTCCCCACAACAACAAAAGCTATGGAGAAATATGAGAGGAAGAACAAGGATCTCACAAAGAACTCCAAGATCAAGATCCAAGGGGTTCCCCTCACATAGAGGAGAAAGTGATTGGTGGAGATGTGGATCTAGATCTCCTCTCTCTTTTCCCTCAAGAACTAGCAAGAATCATTGGAGGGAATGAGAGTTAGAAAGCTCTAAGAGGGTCAACAATGGGGGAAGAACACAAGCTCAACGGATAGATAAGTCCCAGGGGGAAGAAGGCCCCCTTTATATAGTGGGGAAAGGAATCAGACTATTACCCCCACTTACAGCCCGCGCACAGCGGTACTACCGCTCGCGAGGCGTGGTACTACCGCTGCCTCTAGCGGTACTACCGCTCGCGAGGAGCGGTACTACCGCTGCCCCTAGCGGTACTACCGCTGGCAAGGAGCGGTACTACCGCTTGGTGCAAGCGGTACTACCGTTAGGCAAGGAGCGGTACTACCACACAACCACGGTAGTAAAGATATTACAGTCGGGCCTACCACCGCTTATAAAAGTATTCGCAAAAAGGCCCGACGAAGTACAACCACTCAGAGAGAGGTACTACCGCTGTGAAGCGGTAGTACCGCCCACCCCGAGCGGGTACTACCGCTCAGCGAGCGGTACTACCGCTAGGGAGCGGCACTACCGCTTGGCACAATCGGTACTACCTCTCGCTAGTGAAACATCCATAACTTTTGCATACGAGCTCTGAGTCGAGCAAACCCAGGCTTGTTGGATTCAGGACGACAAGAGCTATCAAACAACCAATGATATAGAGATGTGGATCTCTATGAATGAAGAACCGACAAAAACTCCAACATCGAAAACATCATAGAAGATGCATATGGACTCCATTTTCGATGAACTCGAGCTTGTGATGAAGATGACCATAAGCTCTAAAACTCTCCAAGAAAAATACCAAACAAGAACCAAGAAGTATGATGCAAGGATGCAAATGGTTTGATCTCTCAACGAGTGATACGATCAAGCTACTCACTTGAGCGCCCCCCTTGATAGTACGAAAATCTATCCTACAACAGAAAACCTATCAAGGGAAAACCTATACCTTGCACCTCGTCTTCTTGAGCTAGATGACGATGATCTTGGCTTCCTCGAGATAGACCACCTTTCTTGATTGCATTGGCTTGATGAAGACTAGTTGATTGCTCCCCATTCACACTATGGGTGAGATGCTCTTCAGCATATCTTCACAAGTCCATTGCCACCACAATGGACGACAAGCTTCAAGCATGATATCTTCGTGCTGATCCACTTGAACTTGCACACTGCAATCTTGATGATGATCACCACTTGACGTCATCCTCCATGGGTTGTATGAGATCTTCCTCTTGACGCAAGCCCATGGAAACACACCTAAACCCACACAGAACTCTCACGAAGACCACGGGTTAGTACACAAACACGTAATGGACAATGCTTACTATACCATGGGATCACTTGATCCCTCTCGGTACATCTTGTATGCTTTGTGTGTTGATCATCTTGATTTACTCTTTGTCTGACGATCTTGATGAACCTTGTGACTCTATGAAAATTCTTTGGACGATACCTTGAATACCACCTTGGTCATGATATAAACTCCTTGAACTCGACAGATGGACTTCAAGAAGTGCATATGGACAAAACTTATAAATATAACTTAAGCCAACCATTAGTCCATAGGGATTGTCATCAATTACCAAAACCACATATGGAGAAACATGCTCTAACATGGAGGCACGAAGGCCAATCTGAACAAGCGGCACGACGACAACGACCGCAGAGGCGTGGCCGGGGAGCCGCACGTGAGCAACGCTTGACGACAACGGCTCTGGAGGCCAGTTCAGCAAGCCACGTGGGGCGATGGTGGCCACGGAGGCAGGCCCAGAGAGCCACGTGCGAGCGGCACTCGACAACAGCGGACGGGGAGGCAGGGCCAAAGAGCTGTGCGCGAGCGGTGCTCGACAACAACGGCTGTGGAGGCCACTCTGGCAAGCTGCGGACGATGGTAGCTCTGGCGAAGGTGGGGCCGACAAGCCACGCACGAGCAGTTGCGGCAAAGGCGGGCGTGGTGGTCCAAGCGTGAGCAGCTCCGGCAAAGGTACGGCAGGCGAGCCACATGCGAGCGGCGGCATTGAGGTCCATTATGTGGAGAAGGATAGTCTCAAGAATTACGAACGGGAATGAACGTCAACAACCGGGCATGAACTGTTGGTCTAAACTTTTTGGAGTTGGACCTGTTCAGGCCTATAATCGACCATACCCAACCATTTTCTATAACAAACCAAAATCTTGTTAGAGTCAACCTATTAACACCTGAACCAAGCGATTCCGTCATCAGAAACCAAACTTGTACACCTGGTTAATCCAAAACGATTCTCACATTTAATCTCCGTTGTCAGAGGTTCAGATCCGGCTGAGTAAACACGTACTTCGGACTTTGTTGATCAGTGTAGATCTCACAATGGTTACCAAGAAGGTAATGCCACCACTCTTTCAGTGAACGTACTAATGCAACAAGTTTGCGGTCATGAACTGGATAATTCTCTTCATGAGCATGCAACTCACGAGAGGCATAAGCAATCACTTTGCGCTCTTGCATTAGGACACAACCTATTCCTTGACGAGAAGCATCACAATATATGATGAAATCCTTTTTAGTATTCGGAGGAGCAAGTACTGGAGCAGATGTCAGTTCATCCTTGAGTGCCTGGAAACTTTCCTCACATTTATCTTTCCACTCATACTTAACACCTTTGTGAAGCAGATTGCTTAAGGGCTTTGCAATCTTCGAGAAGTTCTCGATGAATCAACGACAATAGCTGTCGAGTCCAAGAAAACTTCTGACTTGCTTGACGTTCTTCGGAGGAGTCCAGTCAAGAATAGCGTGAACTCGTCCGGGGTTGACCGCAATACCATCCTTGGAGATCACATGACCAAGGTAAGTCACTTCGTTCAACCAGAATTCACACTTGGAATACTCTGCATAAAGTTGATGCTCCCGAAGCTTTTTCAGTACAATATGTAGATGTTCGGCATGCTCTTCTTTATTCTTTGAATATACGAGAATATCATCGAGATAAACCACGAAGAATTTGTCGAGGTAGTTGATGACCCACAAGTATAGGGGATCTATCGTAGTCCTTTTGATAAGTAAGAGTGTCGAACCCAACAAGGAGCATAAGGATGTGACAAGTGGTTTTCAGCAAGGTAATCTCTGCAAGCACTGAAATTATCGGTAACAAATAGTTGTGTGATAAGATGATTCGTAGCAAGTAGCAAGTAACAAGTAACAAAGGTGCAGCAAAGTGGCCCAATCCCTTTTGTATCAAGGGACAAGCTTGGAAAAACACTTATAGGAGGTGAAGCGCTCCCGAGGACACATGGGAATTTTTGTCAAGCTAGTTTTCATCATATCCATATGATTCGCGTTCTCTACTTTGATAGTTTGATATGTGGGTGGACCGGTGCTTGGGTGCTGCCCTTACTTGGACAAACCTCCCACTTATGATTAACCCCTCTCGGTAGCATCCGCAACTACGAAAGAAGAATTAAGACAAAGTCTAACCATAGCATTAAACTAGTGGATCCAAATCAGCCCCTTACGAAGCAACTCATAAACTAGGGTTTAAGCTTCTGTCACTCTAGCAACCCATCATCTACTTACTACTTCCCAATGCCTTCCTCTAGGCCCAAATAATGGTGAAGTGTTATGTAGTCGACGTTCACATAACACCACTAGAGGAGAGACAACATACAACACATCAAAATATCGAATGAATACCAAATTCACGTGACTACTTATAGCATGATTTATCCCATGTCCTCACGAACAACAGTAACTACTCACAAAGCATAATAATATTCATGACCAGAGAGGTATTGAATAGCATCACGGATCTGAACATATAATCTTCCACCGAGTAATCCAACTAGCATCAACTACAAAGAGTAATTAACACTACTAGCAACCTTACAAGTACCAATCGGAGTCGCGAGATGGAGATTGGTTACAAGAGATGAACTAGGGTTTGGAGATGAGATGGTGCTGATGAAGATGTTGATGGTGATGAGTCCCCTCCGATGAGAGGAGTGTTGGTGATGACGATGGCGACGACTTCCCCCTCCAGGAGGGAAGTTTCCCCGACAGGACGACCCTATCGAAGCTCTAGATTGGTTCTGCTCAAGTTCCGCCTCGTGGCGGCGGCGATTCCTCCCGAAAGCCTCCTCTTGATTTTTTCTGGAACGAAACCCTCCTTATAGCAAAAGAGGGGAGCCAGAGGGCCAACAGGGAGCCCACAAGCCCCCTAGGCGCGGCTAGGGGGTAGGCCACGCCTAGCAGGCTTGTGGCCTCCAGCTGGCTCCCCTCTTGTACTTCTTCGGTCCAGTATTTTTTATAAATTCCAAAATAAATCCTCATTGATTTTCACGGCTGTTGGAGTTGCGCAGAATAGGTATCTCAAACTTGCTCCTTTTTTAGGCCAGAATTCCAGCTGCCGGCATTCTCCCTCTTCATGTAAACCTTGCAAAATAAGAGAGAAAAGGCATATATATTGTACCGTGAAGTGTAAGAACAGCCCATAAAGCGATAAATATCAACATAAAAGCATGATACAAAATGGACGTATCAGTAGTCCATGAAGATATAATTCATCAACGGAGAGAAGGTTGTCGGGGCATTGATTAGGCCGAAGGACATGACAGTGTACTCGTATGGACCATTTCGAGTAACAAAGGCGGTTTTTGGGATATCCACTTCGTAAACACAGATCTGGTGGTATCCCAACCTCAAGTCGAGCTTAGAGAAGACCGAGGAACGTGTGAGTTGATCAAACAGATCATTTATCCAAGGAAGAGGATATTTGTTTTGTATATTTGCCTCATTGATAGGAGGGTAGTCTTGAACTAAATGATGTGTTCCATCCTTCTTCTTAACAAAGATAGAAGGTGCTCCCCAAGCAGAGGAACTTGGACGAATGAAACCCAAGCGACGCGAATTATCAATTTCTTGCATAAGTTCAAGGAATTCATGTGGCGACATTTTGTAAGGACGCTTGGTGATAGGAGTGGTACTGGGTACCAAGTCGATGACAAACTCGATAGCTCTAGCAGGGGCAATCCCTCGAAGTTCTTCTGGAAAGACATCATGGAATTCCTAGACAATTGGAATGTTTTTGATCCCTTTAAGAGGTGATGCATTTAAAGCATTTAGGGCATATAGTCGCGCTTCAGCATCTTGAACGAGATGAGCTTCACAGCTTATTAATTAATTTGGAGGATGGAGGAGGTGGACAGTTTTGATGGCACAAACGATTGAAGCCGTATGAGATTTCAACCAATCCATCCCCAGTATGAGGTCAATGTTAGAAGACTTCAGTAATATGGGAGCGGCAAGGAATTCCAATCCTTCAATTTCAACAGGAACATTGGGGCAGACCATGGAGATTCGACATTGGCCCGCGAGGTGTTTAACACTATCGAGACGTCCATCTCTTCGTATTTAATGCCATGCATGAATGCAAAAATTCCGACATGAAGGAATGTGATGCTCCTATATGAAACAATACAAAAGTTGGTACTGAGTTAACAAGAAGAGTACCCATCACAGTAGCAGGTTGGTCTTGAGCTTGACCCATTTCAATGTTGTTGGCGTGACCATGAACATAAGTAGGCTTGGCATTGTTGTTGTGATTCTGATTGTTGCCACTTCCAGTTGACGGAAGTGCCAGTTGATTCTGATTCTGTGTGCAGTCTCTAGCACGGTGACCTGGACGGCCACACTTGAAGCACAACCCGTCCTCGGTACGGGAAGGAGGATCTCGTGGTAGTAGAGCTGGAATCCTTGACTTCCTAGCTGGTGGAGGAGGCAGACGAGTTGCAACATATGACGGCCTTGGAGCAGGAGCAGGTGCATGGTACATGTTGTGGGGAATCCAGATCTTCCGCTTCTGTGCAGATGAGCCCAAGGATGAGCCCGTGACACGGTTGCGCTTGCTGCTATCCTTGTATTCCTGCAAACCAGTTTCAACCTGAATGGCCTTGTTCACCAAGGTGGCGAAATTAACATAGTCCCGAACAAGGACTGTGAGCTTGATGTCAGGGTGGAGGCCATCACAGATCTTATCCTGTCTGCGAGCATCAGTTGAAATGTCTTCTTCACAATTTCGGCATAAGTCTAGAAAATCCCGCTGATAAACGTCCATAGTTTTTTTGCGTTGTACAAGCCTGCGGTACTCGCGCTTCTTCCGGTCCATGATTCCCTTAGGAATGTAGCGGGCACGGAAAGCAGCTTGGAACTCCGTCCAAGTGATGATAGTTCCAGCAAGCTTAGAACACTTGCTAGTGTCCCACCATTGAGCAACATGACCCTTCACGAAGTAAGCAGCAAAGTTGACATAGCTCTCGAGGGGAACATTGGCAAACTCCAGCTCATAAGCAGTGTCACGGAACTAGTTATCAGCATCAAGAGGCTGAGTTGAGCTCCCGTAAATCACAGTGTTGAGGCTGCAAAAGTCTTGTAGTGTCACGCCTTGCTGATGGTTCAGATTCGGCCTTGGGAACTGGTCCATGAGCCCTTGCATAAACTAGCGGTTCAGTTCAAACTGTTGGATCATCCCAGCCATATATTCAAGGGGCGGGGGTGGTGGATTGTTTGCGGCACCACTGGGGCGGCCAGCTGGTCTCACCATCCTGCTAAAATCTAACGGGGGTAGTTTAGCATAATGTAATTGCACGGGTATGGAATCATTCATGAAGTAATAAAGCATAACAAAGGGAAAATGCGATAGATACTTCATAGTAGTCAAGTTCGACATACAGACCCATACATAAGTTCGATTACAGACCATCGACTACAAGTTCAAAATTTGGCAATAACCTGGACTCACTAGGCGGCACACACGCATGCGGTGCAGGGATACAACAACGAGACATATAGATAATGCTACATCATGTCGGAGACAATGACTCAAATCAAAATTAAAAATTTGGCGATAGCCTAGACTGACTAGATGGTACGCACGCACACGGTGGAGGGATACAGCAACGAGACATAGTGATAATGCTACATCAATGTCGGAGACAACGGCTAAACCCGGGTAGCTGACGATGACCCTGATAGAAGAACCTAGGGGCAGAATTCTGCATCCCATTGTGACTCATGTGCAGGTGCTACATCGAATCGGGGAGCAGAGGTCCAAGTGTAGGGGTACAACCTCCAACAGCAGGCCACTCAAGGCCTGGTGGTAGCTGTGTCCTGCGCGGGTGGAGGATGTACTAAGGATGGATCCTCGCAGTGACTGCTAGCAGCAACTGTGTCATCACATCATAAAGACGGGTACGCATGGCGTACAATTCAACAGTGTGAGCTCGGAAGGCATGATCGAGCGCCTCAGTGTACTGCACCAAAACGTGTGGGTCGTAGAAACGACTTGCGTAGGGGGTACAAATGGCAACGTAGGATCGGTTGTTGCGCTCCCAAACTAAGGCAGTGTAGGCAGTGAGATCACATCAAGTCTCATTCCCAGCATGAGCATACGGGATGTATGTGAATGCAGTCTCCTCTAGGCGAGGGTGCGCTCCATGGAGGTGGGTGATAGCGATATAGGCAGAATCATGGACAACCATATTGATCGTCACCCCAACTCCGTAGAAGGTGTGCAACTTGTCCATGGAGATGTCCTCCCAATTGTAGATGCAAACCTGAGCCTGGTACAACTCCTGGTTGAACTCGTGGATGTCCTCATACACAATGTACTCGGGGTACCAGCGATATCCACCATGGTCAAGAGGTCGACCAGAATGGTCGAGAACCCAGTCACGTCGACAACCTTAGTCACGCGTACAACCTATCTTGCATGAAGCATATGAAAAGAAGGTTCAAGGATGTCAAATGACAGTGTGTAATATATTATCAGAAGAAGAGTAGTAGATAATCCAGCTCTCCAGGTTGATGTGATTACGACAACCTAATGTTGGAGAAGAAAGATCAGAACCCATACTATAGAAGAGGAGTAAAAGATACTAATACCACCCGATTGAGATGTAGGCCCTAAGCCACACAACAATGTTACTAAAGTTTTTCAAGTACTAGACTCAACTCCGACCAAGGAGTTGAAAAGGGCGTACCTACCGGAAGTTGGATGTGATACCAACTTGGGACGCCCTCGATTTGATCGTACACTAATCATACACGCAAATGCGTATGACCAAGATCAAGGACTCAGAGGAAGATATCCCAACACAACTCTAGACACAAAAAAAGTATACAAGCTTCATATTACAAGCGAGGGGCCTCGTGGGCTCGAATACAAAAGCTCGGGAAACACATGAGTCAGCGGAGGCAATAATACCTGAGTAGAGACATAAAACAAGGTAATGCCTTAGAGAAGGCTAGCACAAAAGATACATAGATCGAAAGAGGAGGCCTCCTGTGTGGGAACCTCCTGAACTACTCTTGGTCGTCAGCAGCCCCCACGTAGTATTAGGCACCATAGGGATAGTAGTCATTGTCTGTGGGATACGCCATCTCCTAGGCTTCATCATCTCGTTTATTTTCACGGCTTCTGGAGTTGCGCAGAATAGATATCTCAAACTTGCTCCTTTTTTAGGCCAGAATTCCAGCTGCCGACATTCTCCCTCTTCATGTAAACCTTGCAAAATAAGAGAGAAAAGGCATAAGTATTGTACCGTGAAGTGTAATAACAGCCCATAAAGTGATAAATATCAACATAAAAGCATGATGCAAAATGGACGTATCAACTCCCCCAAGCTTATACCTCGCTCGTCCTCAAGCGAAAACCGAGATCAATAAATATGCCCACATGTTTAGAGAGTGAGAGAGGTCGACAAAACAAGATATGGACATTCACACATCATGATCATAATCAGAACAACAATATTATCATATCATCTCTTATGCTAAAGTGACAATTCCATCACAAAGTAAAGTATGGATCAAGAACTTTATTGAGGATTAACAACCAATAGACTTTAGTCATTGAAGCAATTGCAATTTATCATAACATCGGAAAGAGTCAAATAAGAGCTTGTAAAGCAAATCCACATACTCAATCGTCCTTTTGTCTTCTACAATTGCTACAACTCATGTGGTACTCATGAGATCAAAGTTTTAGTCAGACACAGAGAAAGATAGGGGCTTATAGTTTCGTCTCCCAACCATTTACCTCAAGGGTAGTGTCAACAATAATAACTCATGAATACTTACCTCCAAGTTGACATATGAATATAGATCTTTCCCTAGCATATGACGTTAGCCAGGAAAAAGACGAAATAAGGAATTGGTGTAGATCACCATGACTCTTTCAAGGGAAAATAGTAAAGGTACAAGATAGGTGATGACCCACAAGTATAAGGGATCAATCATAGTCCTTTCGATAAGTAAGAGTGTCGAACCCAACGAGGAGTGGAAGGCTCTGATAAATGGTTTTCAGCAAGGTAATAACTGCAAGCACTGAAAGTAGCGGTAACAAGTGATGGTGTAGTGAGGTGAAACGTAGCAGGTGAAAAGTAACAAGTAACAAGTAACAAGTAATAGCAACGGTGCAGCAAAGTGGCCCAATCCCTTTTGTAGCAAGGGACAAGCCTGAACGAAGTCTTATAGGAACTAAAGCGCTCCCGAGGACACATGGGAAATCTGTGAAGCTAATTGTCATCATGTTCACATGGTTCGCGTTTGTTACTTTGATAGTTTGATATGTGGGTGGACCGACGCTTGGGTACTGCCCTTACTTGGATGAGCATCCCACTTGTTATTAACCCCTCTCGCAAGCATCTGCAACTACAAAACAAGAATTAAGACAACGTCTAACCATAGCATTAAACTAGTGGATCCAAATCAGCCCCTTACGAAGCAACGCATAGACTAGGGTTTAAGCTTCTGTCACTCTAGCAACCCATCATCTACTTACTACTCCCCAATGCCTTCCTCTAGGCCCAAATATGGTGAAGTGTTATGTAGTCAACGTTCACATAACACCACTAGAGGAAAAGACACCATACAGAATATCAAAATACCGAACGAGTACCAAATTCACATGACTATTAATAGCAAGACTTATCCCATGTCCTCAGGAACAAAAGTAACTACTCACAAAGCATGGATATATTCATGACCAGAGAAGTAATGAATATCATAATGGATTTGAACATATAATCTTCCACCAAGTAAACCAACTAGCATCAACTACAAAGAGTAATGAACACTACTAGCAACCTTACGGGTACCAATCAGCATCGCGAGACGGCGATTGGTTACAAGAGATAGACTAGGGTTTGGATAGGAGATGGTGCTGATGAAGATGTCGTTGGAGATGACTCCCCTATGACGAGAGGAGTGTTGGTGATGATGATGGCGACGATTTCGCCCTCCGGGAGGGATGTTTCCCCAACAGGATCGTCCTGCCAGAGCTCTAGATTGGTTCTGCTCAAGTTCCGCCTCGTGGTGGCGGCGCCTCCTCGAAAAAGCTCCGCCTTGATTTTTTTCCGGACGAAACCCTTCATATAGAAGAAGATGGGGCCAGCGGGCCACCAGGGTGCCCACAAGCCCTGTAGCCACGGCCAGGGGGGCAGCGGCTACCAGGCTTGTAGGCCCGTGGCAGCTCCCCTCTGGCACTTTTTTCGCCCAGTATTTTTTATATATTCCCAAAAAATTCCACGTTGATTTTCAGGGCATTTGGAGTTGCGCAGAATAGAGGACTCAGACTTGCTCCTTTTCTAGTCCAGAATTCCAGCTCCCGGTATTCTCCCTCTTCAAATAAACCTTGCAAAATAAGAGAGAAAAGGCATAAGTATGGTACCACAAAGTATAATAACAGTCCATAAAGCGATAAATATCAACATGAAAGCATGATGCAAAATGGACGTATCAACTCCCCCAAGCTTAAACCTCGCTTGTCCTCAAGCGAAAACGAATATCCATAAACATGTCCACATGTTTAGGGATGAAGGTGTCGATAAAACAAAATACGGACAAGAGGGCATCATGATCACACAGCAATACATCATAAAGATTCTTATGGGAAAGTAACAATTCCTTCACAAAGCAAAGTATGAATAAAAAACCTTACCGAGAAGTAGCCAACAACAGTCCATAGTCATTGAAGCAATTGCAGTTTATCATAACATGAGAAAGAGTCAAATAAGAGCTTGTAAAGCAAATCCACATACTCAATCATCTCTTTTGTTTTCCACAATTGTTACAACTCACGTGGTACTCATGGTATCAAAGTTTCAGTTGGACACATAGAAAGATAGGGGCTTATAATTTTGCCTCCCAACCATTTACCTCAAGGGTAAAGTCAACAATAATAAAGCATAAGTACTCCTCTCCAAGTTGATATATGAATATAGATCTTTCCCTAGCATATGATGTTCTCCAAGATGAAGACGGAATAGGGAATTGGTGTTGATCACCATGACTTTCACAAGGACGAAAGTAAAGGTACAAGATAGGCCCTTCGTAGAGGGAAGCAGAGGTTGTCATGCGCTTTTAAGGTTTGGATATACAACCTCTTAGTGTAAAGGAACGTCACTTTATATTGCCCCCTGTGATAAGGTTCGTACAAAGCTTATTTTCCACACACTAATAAATCATACATACTTTAGATAGCAACTTTTTATTGCTTGCACCGATGATAACTTACTTGAAGGATCTTACGCAATCCATAGGTAGGTATGGTGGACTCTCATGGCAAAACTGGGTTGAAGGTTTATGGATGCACAAGTAGTATTTCTACTTAGTACGGAAGTTTTGGCTAATATGAGGTGGAAGCAATCGTCACATGCTAACGGATCTCTAGACATATAACATTGTTTGGAATCAAGAAAACACAATTCATTATGTTGTCTTCCTTGTCCAACAACTACTTCTAAGCATGTAATAGTTTGGTGAGTGCTGACAATTATAGAAAGTGTCTAAGATGATATATTTATATGTGAACCTCTCTTTCCTTATTACTTCTTATTAATTGCAACAATGACCGGGGTCTATGTTGGTCTATTCTCAACAAGTTTCAATCATCATACTTGTTATATGTGAAGCTATCACTTTCCATAAGATCATCTCATTATCTTTCATGCTATCGTTCTTTATTATATAGCTCGCAAGCTCGAATACGTCGGGGGAGACACAAGGCAAAAGACTCAAACTAAACACTAAAGACTTATCCCACTAAGAGAAGAAATAAAAACTGAAAAGGAAAGAACTAAAACAAAGGTAAAAGCAAAAGATATAAAGGTGATACGATACCAGGGCAACTCCCCCAAGCTTGGCACAAGCCAAGGGAGTTTCCCATACCAATGCTTAGTTGTATTCCTTTGGTGGTGATGGTGGTGGAGTCTTTCCCTTTGATTCCAAGAGAGCTATCAATCTTTGATTTATACCTTGGAGATCTGCGACATGATTCTCCAGCAAAACAACTTCACGAGAAAGGGAAATATTGCAAGCACGAGTTGTTTCACAAAACCTCAAGAGTTCAATCAAGGATGGAGACAGCATGTGGAGGAAGGGTTGGAGAAAATCCACTCCTTCAACATCTTCAATGTTGAACATAGGTTGAAATTCCTCCCTAGCTTGGGTTTTCTCCTTAGCTTTGTCCCTGGTTTCCGTGACTTCTACTCTTTTCAGATCAACATCTACTTCTTCATGAACTTGAGGGAGATTATTCTCCCCAAGAGATTCCTGAGACATCTTTGCTCTAAATCTGAGACACACAACAGGCTCGAAACGAAAACACAGGAAAATTATGCGATACGGAGATCAAATCCCTCGGGCGTATATATAATGATTTTTTTTCTGGACCAGAAGGAGTGCTCGGCAAGAAAATGGAGTCCGGGAGGCACATGAGGTGCCCACAAGCCCTGTAGCCGTGGCCTGGGGGAGGGCGCGGCTACCAAGCTTATGGCTGCCTCGTGCGCTCTCCGGACTGCTTGTTATTTTTCTATTTTTCCATAAATTCCAAAACGGAGAAAATTTCCTACAGGAAAAGTTTTGAAGTCCAATTACTTACCGAAACACATACCTCTTCGTTTTCAGAGTATGAAACAGGCTGATAAACATCCCTTATGTACTCCTCTGGAGTTATGATATTGATGATATTGGTCTCAACATTTATGGGAGTACCAAAGATATAATGCTTGATTCTTTGCCCATTTACCGCTCTTAGAAAAATACCTTCCGCGTTGTTGGTTTTGATGGCACTGGAACGATATACTTCCTCGACAATGTAGGGACCTTCCCATTTAGAGAGAAGCTTGCCTGCGAAGAATCTTAAGCGAGTATTGTATAGCAGGACATAATCACCTACATTGAACTCGCGTTTTTGTATTCTTTTATCGTGCCATCTCTTAACCTTTTCGTTGAACTATTTGGCATTCTCATATGCCTCGGCCCTCCATTCATCTAATGAGCTGATATCAAACAACCGCTTCTCACCGGCAAGTTTGAAATCGAAGTTGAGCTCTTTGATTGCCCAATAAGCTTTGTGTTCTAGCTCAAGAGGTAAATGACAGGCCTTACCGTAAACCATTTTATACGGTGACATGCCCATGGGATTCTTATAAGCAGTCCTATAAGCCCATAGTGCATCGTCAAGTTTGCTAGACCAATTCTTTCGAGATCTATTGACAGTCTTTTGTAGGATCAATTTGATCTCCCTATTACTCAACTCCACTTGACCACTAGAGTGAGGATGATAAGGAGATGCAACTCTATGGTTGACATCATACTTAGCGAGCATCTTGTGGAAAACACCATGAATGAAGTGTGAACCGCCATCAGTCATCAGATATCTAGGGACTCCAAATCTTGGGAAAATGACTTCTTTAAGCATCTTAATAGAGGTGTGGTGATCAGCATTTCTAGTGGGGATAGCTTCTACCCACTTAGTGACATAATCAACAGCAACTAAGATGTGAGTATACCCATTGGAACTCGGGAAAGGTCCCATATAATCAAAGCCCCACACATCAAATGGTTCAATGACAAGTGAATAGTTCATAGGCATTTACTGACGTTTACTGATGTTCCCTATTCTTTGGCATTCGTCACAAGACAAGACAAACTTACGGGCATCCTTGAAGAGAGTGGGCCAATAGAAACATGATTGCAATACCTTATGAGTAGTTCTATCTCCAGCATGGTGTCCTCCGTAGGCTTCGGAATGACACTTCTCCACGATCTGTCCATGTTCATGTTCAGGCACACAACGTCTAATAACACAATCTACTCCTTCCTTATAAAGGTGAGGATCATCCCAAAAGTAGTGTCTCAAATCAAACAAGAATTTCTTCTTTTGCTCGTAGGTGAAACTGGGTGGTATGTATTTGGCTACGATATAGTTTGTGTAATCAGCATACCACGATGCACTATGTGAAGTGTGGATGACATTCAATTTCTCATCGGGAAAGCTGTCAACAGTAGGTCGTGGGTCATCAAGGACATTCTCTAGCCTCGACAAGTTATCTGCTACAGGGTTATCAACACCCTTTTGGTCAACAACGTGCAAATCAAATTCTTGTAGCAGGAGAACCCATCTAATTAGCCTAGGCTTAGCGTCCTTCTTCTCCATAAGGTACTTAATAGCAGCATGATCAGAGTGAATAATGACTTTGGAGTCAACTATATAAGATCTGAACTTTTCACATGCTAACACGACTGCTAAAAATTCCTTCTCCGTAGTGTCATAGTTTCTTTGGGCACTGTCTAGAGTTTTACTAGCGTAGTGAATGACATTCGACTTCTTGTCAACTCTTTGTCCTAGAACAGCACCAACATCATAATCACTAGCATCGCACATGATTTCAAAGGGCAAGTTCCAATCAGGTGGTTGAACAATAGGTGTGGTTATCAATGCCTTCTTAAGTATTTCGAAAGCTTCCTCACATTCCTCATCAAAAACAAAAGGAACATCCTTCTGCAAGAGGTTGGTAAGAGGCCTAGAAATCTTAGAGAAGTGAACCTTCTATAGAAACCAGCATGACCTAGGAAACTTCGTATACCTCTGATATCTGTGGGGAAAGGCATTTTCTCAATTGCATCAACCTTAGCCTTATCAACTTCAATGCCTTTCTCAGAGGTTTTGTGTCCTAAGACCATGCCTTCATTAACCATGAAGTGGCACTTCTCCTAGTTCAAGACGAGGTTGGTATCTTTGCATCTCTATAAGACTCGATCAAGGTTGCTGAGGCAATCGTCAAAGGAAGAACCATAAACGGAGAAATCATCTATGAAAACCTCAACAATCTTTTCAAAAAAGTCAGAGAATATTGCCATCATACATCTTTGAAAGGTGGCAGGTGTATTGCATAAGCCAAAAGGCATACGTCTATAAGCAAAGGTACCGAAGGGGCAGGTGAAAGTGGTTTTCTCCTGATCATATTGTGCAATAGGTATTTGCGAGAAACCTGAATAACCGTCTAGAAAGCAGAAGTGTGTGTGTGTTTAGATAGCCTTTCTAGCATTTGGTCGATAAACGGCAAAGGATAATGGTCTTTCCTGGTTGCCTTGTTCAGTTTCCGGAAGTCTTTCACCATCCTATAGCCAGTAATAATCCTTTGTGGGATTAGTTCATTCTTATCATTAGGAACGACGGTGATACCTCCCTTCTTAGGTACGCAATGTACTGAACTTTCCCAATCACTATGAGCAACAGGATAAATGATTCCTGCTTCGAGAAGCTTTAATATTTCTTTTCTCACGACCTCTTTCATCCTAGGATGTAATCTCCATTGATGATCAGCAACTGGCTTAGAACCAGGATTGGTTTTAATCTTGTGTTGACATAGAGTGGGACTAATACCCTTAAGATCATCAAGAGTATATCCAATAGCAGCACGGTGCTTCCTCAAAGTTTTTAATAACTTCTTCTCTTCGTGATTCGAGAGATGAGCACTAATAATAACAGGATATATCTCCTTCTCATCAACATAAGCATACTTAAGTGTATCTGGTAACTGTTTTAGCTCGAACACAGGATCACCCTCTGGTGGGGGAGGATCCCCAAGCAGTTCAACACGCAGATTATTCTTAAGAATAGGATATTGTTCTAAAACCATTTTATCTATCTCATCTCTTTCATCCATATGCATATCATTTTCATGCTCAAGCAGATATTGCTCTAAAGGACCCGTAGGAGGCACGACAATAGTTGCAAGAGCAATGATTTCATCCCTACCAGATGACTCTTTTTCATGGGGTTGTCTTCCAAACTTGGAGAAGTTAAATTCATGAGACACACCCTCCAAACTAACAGTGAGAGTCTGTTTAATGCAATCAATATGAGCATTGACAGTGTTGAGAAAGTGTCTACCAAATATGATGGGACAAAAACTATCTTGTGCAGTAGCAAGGACGAGGAAATCAGTAGGATACTTCGTCTTACCACAAAGGACTTCTACGTCTCTCACAATTCCCACAGGGCAGAGAGTGTCTCTATTAGCTAGCGTAATAGTGACATCAATGGGTTCTAACTCAGCAGGTGCAATCTCACCTTTGATTTCATCATATAGGGACCGGGGTATTGCAGTAACACTAGCACCCATATCACATAAGCCATGATAACGGTGATCTCCTATCTTGACAGAAACAACAGGCAGGCCAACTACAGGTCCGTATTTGTCTTTCGCGGGAGGTTTAGCAATTCTAGCGGAGTCCTCACAGAATTTGATAACATGCCCGTCTATGTCTTCGGCTAAGAAATCTTTGATAATAGAAACACTAGGTTCAACTCTAATTTCCTCAGGGGGTGCAAGTGGTCAAATGTAACCCCTATGTATTACAGTTGGAGCTTTAGAATAATCCTTTTTCCTAGCAGGGTAAGGTGGTTTCTCAGTGTAGGCACAAGGAACAATAGGATCATTATAGGCAATGACTTTCTCTTCAACTAGATTGGGTTTAACTATGTTGACTTCTACGGGAGGATGATACTTAAACCACTTCTCTTTGGGAAGATCAATATGAGCACCAAAAGATTCACATAGAGAAGCTACTATCTCAGAGTCAAGTCCATACTTAGCGCAAAAATCTCTAGAAGTGTTTGTTTCAACAAAATATTTAACGCAATCAAACTGGAAATTCATACATGACTCCTTACTGATGACACACAAGTATAGGGTATTAATCGTAGTCCTTTCGATAAGTAAGAGTGTCGAACCCAACGAGGAGCAGAAGGCTCTGATAAACGGTTTTCAGCAAGGTAATAACTGCAAGCACTGAAAGTAGCGGTAACAAGTGATGGTGTAGTGAGGTGAAACGTAACAAGCGAAAAGTAACAAGTAACAAGTAGTAGCAATGGTGCAGCAAGTTGCCCAATCCCTTTTGTAGCAAGGGACAAGCCTGAACAAAGTCCTATAGGAGAAAAACGCTCCCGAGGACACACGGGAATTTCTGTCATGCTAGTTTCATCATGTTCATATGACTCGCGTTCGTTACTTTGATAGTTTGATATGTGGGTGGACCGGCGCTTGGGTACTGCCCTTACTTGGACAAGCATCCCACTTATGATTAACCCCTCTCGCAAGCATCCGCAACTACAAAAGAAGAATTAAGACAACGTCTAACCGTATCATTAAACTAGTGGATCCAAATCAGCCCCTTACGAAGCAACACATAGACTGGGGTTTAAGCTTCTGTCACTCCAGCAACCCATCATCTACTTACTACTCCCCAATGCCTTCCTCTAGGCCCAAGTATGGTGAAGTGTTATGTAGTCGACGTTCACATAACACACCTAGAGGAAAAGACAACATACAGCATATCAAAATACCGAACGAATATCAAATTCACATGACTATTATCAGCATGACTTATCCCATGTCCTCAGGAACAAAAGTAACTACTCACAAAGCATAATCATAATCATGATCAGAGGTGTAATGAATAGCATCAAGGATCTGAACATAAACTCTTCCACCAAGTAATCCAACTAGCATCAACTACAAAGAGTAATCAACACTACTAGTAACCTTACAAGTACCAATCGGAGTCGTGAGATGGAGATTGGTTACAAGAGATGAACTAGGGATTGGAGAGGAGATGGTGATGATGAAGATGTTGATGAAGATGCCTCCCCTCCGACGAGGGGAGTGTTGGTGATGACGATGGCGATGATTTCCCCCTCCGAGAGGGAAGTTTCCCCAGCAGGATCGTCCTGCCGGAGCTCTAGATTGGATCTGCTCAATTCCGCCTCGTGGCGGCGGGGAAACCACGAAAAAGTTCCCGATTGATTTTTTTCTAGAACGAAACCCTTCATATAGCAAAAGAGGGGGGCAAGTGGGCCGTCAGCGAGCCCACAAGCTTGCCATCCGCCACCAGGGGGGTGGCGGTGGCAGGGCTTGTGGTGCCCTGGTAGCCCCCCTCTGGTACTTCTTTAGCCAAGTATTTTTTATATAATCCCAAAACATTCCATGTAACTTTTCACGGCATTTGGAGATGTGCAGAATAGTGGACTAAGATTTGCTCCTTTTCCAGTCCAGAATCCCAGCTGCCTGAATTCTCCCTCTTCAAATAAACCTTGCAAAATAAGAGAGAAAAGGCATAAATTTGGTACCACAAAGTAATATAACAGCCCATAAAGCAATAAATATCAACATGAAAGCATGATGCAAAATGGACGTATCAACTCCCCCAAGCTTAGACCTCGCTTGTCCTAAAGAGAAAACCAAGTTCCATAAACATGTCCACATGTTGAGGGACGAAGGTGTTGATAAAACATAATACGGACATGGGGGAATCATGATCACACATAGAACAACAATACATCATAAAGATTCTTATGGGAAAGTAACAATTCCTTCACAAAGCAAAGCATGAAGCAAAACCCTTACTGAGAAGTAACCAACAACAGTCCAAAGTCATTGAGGCAATTGCAATTTATCACAACATCAGAAAGAGTCAAATAAGAGCTTGTAAGGCAAATCCACATACTCAATCATCTCTTTTGTTTTCCACAATTCTTACAACTCACGTGGTACTCATGGTGTCAAAGTTTCAGCTGGACACAGAGCAAGATAGGGGCTTACAGTTTTGCCTCCTAACTATTTACCTCAAGGGTAAAGTCAACAACAATAAAGCATAAGTACTCAACTCCAAGTTGATATATGAATATAGATCTTTCCCAAGCATGTGACGGTAGCCAAGACGAAGGCAAAAATAGGGAATTGGTGAAGATCACCATGACTCTTACAAGGGCAAAAAGTAAAGGTACAAGATAGGCCCTTCGCAGAGGGAAGCAGAGGTTGCCATGCGCTTTTGAGGTTTGAATGCATGTCCTCTTAGTGCGGAGGAACGTCACTTTATATTGCCTCATGTGATAAAGAACTTTATTATGCAGTTTGTCGCTTTTATGTCTTCCTTATCACAGGTTCGTACAAAGCTTATTTTCCACACACTAATAGATCATACATATTACAGAGAAATTTGCATTGCTCGCACCGATGACAACTTACTTGAGGGATCTTATTCAATCCATAGGTAGGTATGGTGGACACTCATGGCCAAACTGGGTTTAGGGTTTATGGATGCACAAGTAGTATCTCTACTTGGTGCGGGAGTTTTGGCTAATATGAGGTGGAAGCAATCGTCACATGCTAAGGGATCTATAATCATATAACATTGTTTGGAACCAAGCAAATACAATTCATTATGTTGTCTTCCTTGTCCAACATCTACTCCTAAGCATGTAATAGTATGGTGAGTGCTCACAATTGTAAAAAAGTGTCTAAGATGATATATTTATATGTGAACCTCTCTTTCCTTATTACTTCTTATTAATTGCAACAATGACTGAGGTCTATGTTGATTTATTCTCAATAAGTTTCAATCATCATACGTGTCATATGTGAAGTTATCACTTTCCATAAGATCGTCTCATGATCTTTCATGCTATCGTTCTTTTCATACTTTTGATCATGGCACAAAGCAAAGCCCTTGACTAAGATACTCTTTATCATATAGCTCGTAAGCTCGAATACATCGGGGGAGAGACAAAAGCAAAAGACTCAAACTAAATACTAAAGACTTATTCCTCTAAGAGAAGAAATAAAATTGAAAAGGAAAGAACTAAAACAAAGGTAAAAGCAAAAGATATAAAGGTGATACGATACCAGGTCAACTCCCCCAAGCTTGGCAGAAGCCAAGGGGATTGCCCATAACAATGCTTAGTTGTCTTCCTTTGGTGGTGGAGTTGTTGACTTTGATTCCAAGAGAGCTATCAATCTTTGATTTATACCTTTGAGATCTGTGACATGGTTTCCCAACAAAACAACTTCACGAGAAAGGGAAATATTGCGAGCACAAGTTGTTTCGCAAAATCTCAAGAGTTCAATCAAGGATGGAGACAGCACGTGGAGGAAGGGTTGGAGAAAATCTACTCCTTCTACATCTTCAATGTTGAACATAGGTTGAACTTCCTCCCTAGCTTGGGTTTTCTCCTTAGCTTGGTCCCTGGCTTCTGTGACTTCTACTCTTTTCAGATCAGCATCTACTTCCTCATGAACTTGGTGAAGATCATTCTCCCCATCAGATTCCTGAGACATCTTTGCTCTAAATCTACGGTAGACAAAAAGCTCGAAACGAAAGTACAGGAAAATTGCATGATACGGAGATCAAAACCTTCGGGCGAATATATATTGATTTTTTCTGGAAGAGAAGGAGTGCTCCACAAGAAAACGGAGTCCGAGATGCACACGAGGTGCCCACAAGCCCTCCATCCGCCACCAGGGGGGTAGGTGGCGGCTTCGAAGCTTGTGGCCACCTCGTGCGCTCTCCGGACTGCTTTTTATTTTTCCAATTTTCCAAAAATTCCAAAACGGAGGAATTTCCTATTGGAAAAGCATCGGAGTCCAATTTCTTACCGAAACAGATACCTCTTCATTTTCAGGGTCTGAAACAGGCTGATAAACATCCCTTATGTACTCCTCTGGAGTTATGACATTGATGATATTGGTCTCAACATTTATGGGAGTACGAGAGATGTAATGCTTGATTCCTTGCCCATTTACCACTCTAGGAAAATTTCCTTCCGTGTTATTGATTTTGATGGCACCGGAACGATATACTTCCTCGATAACATAAAGACCTTCCCATTTAGAGAGAAGCTTGCCTGCGAAGAATCTTAAACGAGAATTGTATAGCAGGACATAATCACCTACATTGAACTCGCGTTTCTGTATTCATTTATCGTGCCATCTCTTAACCTTTTCCTTGAACAACTTGGCATTCTCATATGCCTGGGCCCTCCATTCATCTAGGCCCAAGTATGGTGAAGTGTTATGTAGTCGACGTTCACATAACACCACTAGAGGAAAAGACAACATACATCATATCAAAATACCGAACGAATATCAAATTCACATGACTATTATCAGAATGACTTATCCCATGTCCTCGGGAACAAAAGTAACTACTCACAAAGCATAATCATAATCATGATCAGAGGTGTAATGAGTAGCATCAAGGATCTGAACATGGACTCTTCCACCAAGTAATCCATCTAGCATCAACTACAAAGAGTAATCAACACTACTAGTAACCTTACAAGTACCAATCGGAGTCGTGAGACGGAGATTGGTTACAAGAGATGAACTAGGGATTGGAGAGGAGATGGTGCTGATGAAGATGTTGATGAAGATGCCTCCCCTCTGACGAGAGGAGTGTTGGTGATGGCGATGGCGACGATTTCCCCCTCCTGGAGGGAAGTTTCCCCGGCAGGATCGTCCTGCCGGAGCTCTAGATTGGATCTGCTCAAGTTCCGCCTCGTGGCGTCGGCGAAACCACGAAAAAGCTCCCGATTGATTTTTTTTCTGGAACGAAACCATTCATATAGAAAAAGAGGGGGGCAAGTGGGCCGTCAGAGAGTTCACAAGCTTGCCATCCGCCAGCAGGGGGTGGAGGTGGCAGGGCTTGTCGCGCCCTGGTAGCGCCCCTCTGGTACTTCTTTAGCCCAGTATTTTTTATATAATCCCAAAAAATTCCACGTAACTTTTCAGGGCATTTGGAGATGTCGAGAATAGTGGACTAAGATTTTCTCCTTTTCCAGTCCAGAATCCCAGCTGCCTGAATTCTCCCTCTTCAAATAAACCTTGCAAAATAAGAGAGAAAAGGCATAAATATGCTACCACAAAGTAATATAACAGCCCACAAATCAATAAATATCAACATGAAAGCATGATGCAAAATGGACGTAACACTTACCTTCTTCAAGCTCCCAATCTTCAGAGTTACGTTTGATTCTTTCCAATAAATTCCACTTGTGGTCAATATCCTTCTTCATAAAAGAACGGGTACAAGAAGTGTCAAGCATGGTACGATCTTCATGAGAAAGCCGAGCATAAAAGTTTTGAGTGATAATTTCTCTCGAGAGCTCATGATTGGGGCATGAATATGGCATTGATTTAAGCCTCCCCCAAGCTTGAGCTATGCTTTCCCTATCACGAGGCCAAAAGTTATAAATATAATTCCGATCACGATGTACTAAATGCATAGGATAAAACTTTTGATGAAATTCCAATTTCAACCGATTGTAGTCCCATGATCCAGTATCATCACATAGCCTATACCATGTCAACGCCTTATCCTTCAAAAATAAAGGAAAGACTTTTTTCTTTACCTCATCCTCGGGCAAAAATACAAGCATAAATAAACCACAAACTTCATCTACATAGATTAGATGCAAGTCTAGATGTGATGATCCATCTCGTGTAAAAGGATTAGCCAGCAGTTTCTAAAGCATACCCGAAGTTATTTCATAAAAGATATTTTCAGTAGGTACCTTGGGTTGGGGAGCAACTCCTCGTACTTCCGTTCATGGTGAAGATACCCCGAACAAATTCCTCAAAGGAACAGTTTCCGTAGTGACAAGTGACAATAAATTTCAGCACAGTATATAAATGTTTCCTTTCCAAATTCCACTAACAAAGGCGCTTCACTCCCCGGCAACGGCGCCAGAAAAGAGTCTTGATGACCCACAAGTATAGGGGATCAATCGTAGTCCTTTCGATAAGTAAGAGTGTCGAACCCAACGAGGAGCAGAAGGCTCTGATAAACGGTTTTCAGCAAGGTAATAACTGCAAGCACTGAAAGTAGCGGTAACAAGTGATGGTGTAGTGAGGTGAAACATAGCAGGTGAAAAGTAACAAGTAACAAGTAATAGCAATGGTGCAGCAAAGTGGCCCAATCCCTTTTGTAGCAAGGGACAAGCCTGAACAAAGTCTCCCAATCCCTTTTGTAGCAAGTAATAGCAATGGTGTAGCAAAGTGGCCCAATCTCTTTTGTAGCAAGTAACAAGTAATAGGAAGTAAAGCGCTCCCGAGGACACATGGGAAATCTGTCAAGCTAATTGTCATCATGTTCACATGGTTCGCGTTCGTTACTTTGATAGTTTAATATGTGGGTGGACCGACGCTTGGGTACTACCCTTACTTGTACAAGAATCCCACTTATGATTAACCCCTCTCGCAAGCATCCGCAACTAAAAAATAAGAATTAAGACAACGTCTAACCATAGCATTAAACTAGTGGATCCAAATCAGCCCCTTACGAAGCAACGCATAGACTGGGGTTTAAGCTTCTGTCACTCTAGCAACCCATCATCTACTTACTACTCCCCAATTCCTTCCTCTAGGCCCAAATATGGTGAAGTGTTATATAGTCGACGTTCCAATAACACCACTAGAGGAAAAGACAACATACATCATATCAAAATACCGAACGAGTACCAAATTCACATGACTATTAATAGCAAGACTTATCCCATGTCCTCAGGAACAAAAGTAACTACTCACAAAGCATGGATATATTCATGACCAGAGAAGTAATGAATATAATAATGGATCTGAACATATAATCTTCCACCAAGTAAACCAACTAGCATCAACTACAAAGAGTAATCAACACTACTAGCAACCTTACGGGTACCAATCGGCATCGCGAGACGGCGATTGGTTACAAGAGATAGAGTAGGGTTTGGATAGGAGATGGTGCTGATGAAGATGTTGATGGAGATGACTCCCCTCCAACGAGAGGAGTGTTGGTGATGACGATGGCGACGATTTCCCCCTCCGGGAAGGAAGTTTCCCCAGCAGGATCGTCCTGCCGGAGCTCTAGATTGGTTCTGCTCAAGTTCCGCCTCGTGGCGGCGGCGCCTCCTAGAAAAAGCTCCGCCTTGATTTTTTTCCAGACGAAACTCTTCATATAGCAGAAGAGGGGGCCAGTGGGCCACCGGGGTGCCCACAAGCCCTGTAGCCGCGGCCAGGGGGGCAGGCCGCGGCTACCAGGCTTGTGGGCCGCTGGCAGCTCCCCTGTGGCACTTCTTTCGCCCAGTATTTTTTATATATTCCCAAAAAATTCCACATTGATTTTCAGGGCATTTGGAGTTGCGCAGAATAGAGGACTCAGACTTGCTCCTTTTCTAGTCCAGAATTCCAGCTGCCGGTATTCTCCCTCTTCAAATAAACCTTGCAAAATAAGAGAGAAAAGGCATAAGTATGGCACCACAAAGTATAATAACAGTCCATAAAGCGATAAATATCAACATGAAAGCGTGATGCAAAATGGACGTATCAATAGGCCCTTCGCAAAGGGAAGCAGAGGTTGTCATGCGCTTTTGAGGTTTGGATGTGGGACCTCGTAGTGTGAAGGAACGTCACTTTATAGTGCCTCCTGTGATAAAGAACTTTATTATGCAATCTGTCGCTTTTATGTCTTCCTCATCATAGGTTCGTACGAAGCTTATTTTCCACACACTAATAGACCATACATATTTAGGAGCAATTTTTATTGCTTGCACCGATGACAACTTACTTGAGGGATCTTATTCAATGCATAGGTAGGTATGGTGGACTCTCATGGCAAAACTGGGGTTGAAGGTTTATGGATGCACAAGTAGTATCTCTACTTAGTGCAGAAGTTTTGGATGATATGAGGTGGAAGAAAGTATCACATGCTAAGGTTTCTCTAGTCATATAATCATTGTTCGAAACCAAGCAAACATAATTCATTATGTTGTCTTCCTTGTCCAACATCTACTTCTAAGCATGTAATAGTTTAGTGAGTGTTCACAATCATAGATGGTGTCCAAGATGATATATTTATATGTGAACCTCTCCTTCTTTATCACTTCCTATTAATTTTAACAATGACCAAGGTCTACGTTTGTCCACCCTTAACAAGTTTCAATCAACATTCTTTTTATATGTGAAGCCATCACTTCCCATAAGATCATTACATGATCTTTCATGTTTTCGTTCTTTTATCATTCTCTTGATCATGGCATGAGGCAAGGCCCTTAACTAAAACTCTCTTCATTATAAGACTCACGAGCTCGAATACATCGGGGGGTGACACAAAGCAGAACTCAAGCCTAAAACACTAAGAACTTTATTCTACTAGAGAAACATAAAACCAAAAAGGATCGAACTAAGAAAAGGTAAAGACAAAAGATGTGATGGTGATACGATACCGGGGCAACTCCCCCAAGCTCTGCACAAGCCAAGGTGATTGCCCATACCCATGCTTAGTTGTCTTCCTTCGATGTGATGGTGGTGGAGTTGTTCCAACATGGGTTTGATCCTCCATTTTCCAAGGCATAGGTGCTCTGTCATGGAAAGATGACCGAGTCTACGGAATCCTCAAATCTGCAGCCAACCGCATTGATTTAAATCTATACTCATACTGACAGTTTTGGTTCTACAGGTCATAGATCTGTGCTTAGAGGTGATCAATTCTCTGATAGAGCCTGGAGAGGTGCTTCCCGATGTCATTGGCATTGATCTTGTGCTTGTTGGTGAACTCCGTGATCATCATGTGGTTGGCGTTGAGTCCACGCTCCACCATCCCTTGGCACTTGAAGACTTGTTGCTCCATTGCTTCGAGCCTCGCCTCCACGCTTCCGGTCTTCTTGGGCCCCTCAACATCACGGATGTGCAGCATCCCCTCACGTATCTCGATAGATTGAGGGTGTTGCAGCACTCCCGCGAGGTAGGGATTGATGACCTTCTCGAAGATCTTGTCCTTCGGAGCTTTTGGGTACGCCATAGCGATCTAGATCTCCAGCAGAAACAGGATCGAAACGAAAACAGAGGAAAAATGTGTGATACGAGGGTCACACCTTTCGGGAGAATATATAATGATTTTTTTCCGACCAGAAGGAGTACTCCGCAAGAAAACGGAGTCCGGGAGGCACACGAGGTGGTCACAAGCCCCCCAGGCACGACCAAGGGGGTGGCCCGCGCCTGCCAGGCTTGTCGCCTCCTCGTGCGCTTTCCGGATTGCTTTAAATTTTTCTATTTTTCTAAAAATTCCAAAACGAAGAAAAATTCCTACTGGAAAAGTTTTGGAGTCGGTTTACTTACCGAATCACACACCTCTTCGTTTTTGGAGTCTCAAACAGGTAGATAAATATCCCTTATGTACTCCTCCGGAGTTATGGTATTGATAATATTGCTTTCAACATTTATGGGGGTACTTGAGATATAATGCTTGATTCTTTGCCCATTTACCACTCTTGGAAAATTACCTTCCGTGTTGTTGATCTTGATGGCACCAGAACGATATACTTCCTCAACAATATAAGGACCTTCCCATTTAGAGAGAAGCTTGCCTGCAAAAAATCTTAAACGAGAATTATATAGCAAGACATAATCACCTACATTGAACTCACGTTTTTGTATCCTTTTGTCATGCCACCTCTTAACCTTTTCTTTGAACAACTTGGCATTTTCATATGCCTGAGCTCTTTGATCGCCCAATAAGCCTTATGCTCTAACTCAAGAGGTAAATGACATGCTTTGTCGTAAACCATTTTGTATGGAGACATGCCCATGGGATTCTTATAAGCAGTTCTATAAGCCCATAGTGCATCATTGAGCTTCTTAGACCAATTCTTTCTAGACCTATTGACAGTCTTTTGCAGAATTAGTTTAATCTCTCTATTACTTAGCTCTACTTGACCACTAGACTGAGGATGATAGGGAGATGCAATTCTATGGTTGACATCATACTTAGCAAGCGTTTTACGGAAAGCACCATGAATAAAATGTGAACCACCATCGGTCATTAGATATCTAGGGACTCCAAATCTAGGGAAAATAACTTCTTTAAGCATCCTGATAGAGGTGTTGTGATCAGCACTACTAGTTGGGATAGCTTCTACCCACTTAGTAACGTAATCAAGAGAAACTAGGCTATGCGTATACCCGTTGGATTTTGGAAAAGGTCCCATATAATCAAAACCCCAAACATCAAATGGTTCAATGACAAGTGAACAATTCATAGGCATTTCCTGACGTTTACTGATATTACCTATTCTTTGACATTCATCACAAGACAAAACAAACTTACGGGCATCCTTAAAGAGAGTGGGCCAATAGAAACCTAATTGCAATACCTTGTGTGCAGTTCTATCTACCGCATGGTGTCCTCCGTAAGCCTCGGAGTGACACTTCTGTAGGATTTGTCCCTGTTCATGTTCAAGTACACAACGTCTAATAACACCATCTACTCCTTCCTTATAAAGGTGAGGATCATCCCAAAAGTAATGTCTCAAATCAAAGAAGAATTTCTTCTTTTGCTGGTATGTGAAACTAGGTGGTATATATTTGGCAACGATATAATTTGCATAATCAGCATACCACGGTGCACTACGTGAAGTATTGATGACATTCAATTGCTCATCAGGAAAGCTATCATCAATAGGTTGTGGATACTCAAGAACATTCTCCAACCTAGACAAGTTATCTGCTACGGGGTTCTCAGCACCCTTCCTATCGACAACATGCAAATCAAATTCTTGTAGCAAGAGAACCCATCTGATAAGTCTAGGTTTAGCGTCTTTCTTTTCCATGAGGTACTTAATAGCAGCGTGATCGGTGTGAATAGTGACTTTGGAATCAACTATGTAAGATCTGAACTTTTCACATGCAAACACGACTGCTAAAAATTCCTTTTCAGTAGTAGCATAGTTTCTTTGGGCATTGTCTAGAGTTTTACGAGCATAGTGAATAACATTCAACTTCTTATCAATTCTTTGTCCTAGAACAGCACCAACAACATAATCACTAGCATCACACATGATTTCAAAAGGTAAGTTCTAATCAGGTGGTTGAACAATAGGTGCAGTTATCAAGGCCTTCTTAAGTATTTCGAAGGCTTCCTCACAATCATCGTCAAAAACAAAACGAATATCCTTTTGCAGGAGATTGGTAAGAGGCCTAGAAATCTGAGAAAAGTCATTAATGAACCTTCTATAGAAACCTGCATGACCAAGGAAACTTCTTATACCTTTGATATCTGTGGGGCATGGCATTTTCTCGATAGCATCAACCTTAGTCTTATCGACTTCAATACCTCTTTCAGAAATTTTATGTTCTAAGACGATGCCTTCATTAACCATAAAGTGGCACTTCTCCTAATTCAAGACAAGGTTGGTATCTTTACATCTCTACAAGACTCGATCAAGGTTGCTGAGGCAATCATCAAAAGAAGACCCGTAAACGGAGAAGTCATCCATGAAAACCTCAACAATCTTTTCACAAAAGTCAGAGAATATAGCCATCATACATCTTTGAAAGGTAGCAGGTGCATTACATAAGCCAAAAGGCATACGTCTGTAAGCAAAGGTACCGAAAGGGCAGGTGAAAGTGGTTTTCTCCTGATCAGATTGTGAAACAGGTGTTTGGGAGAAACCGGAATAACCATCTAGAAAGCAGAAGTGTGTGAGTTTAGACAGTCTTTCTAGTATTTGGTCCATAAAAGGCAAAGGGTAATGATCTTTCCTAGTAGCTTTATTCAATTTCCTAAAATCGGTCACCATCCCATAGCCAGTAATAATCCTCCGTGGGATCAATTCATCTTTATCATTAGGGACAACGGTAATACCTCCCTTCTTAGGGACACAATGCACCAGACTCACCCAATCACTATGAGCAACAGGATAGATAATACCTGCTTCGAGGAGCTTTAGTATTCCTTTTCTTACTACCTCTTCCATCTTAGGATTTAATCTCCGTTGATGATCGGCAACTGGTTTGGAATCAGGATCAGTTTTAATCTTGTGCTCGCATAGAGTGGGACTAATGCCCTTAAGATCATCAAGAGTATATCCAATAGCAAAACGGTGCTTTCTCTGAGTTTTTAGTAACTTCTTTTCTTCATGCTCTGAGAGGTTGGCACTAATTATAACAGGATATATCTCTTTTATATCGAGATAAGCATACTTAAGACTATCACGCAACTGTTTAAGCTCGAATACAGGATCACCCTTTGGTGGGAGTGGTTCTCCAAGCAGTTCAACACGCAAATTATTCTTAAGGATAGGATATTGTTCAAAGATAACTCTATCTATCTCCTCCCTTTCATCCATATGCATATCATTTTCATGCTCAAGCAAGTATTGCTCTAGAGGATCAGTAGGAGGCACGACAATAGAATCTAGGGCAATAATTTCATCGTTACTAGGCAACTATTTTTCATGAGCTAGTCTACCGAACTTGGAGAAATTGAACTCATGTGACACACCTTCAAAGCCAACAGTGACAGTTTGCTTCTCACGGTCAATATGAGCATTGTTGGTATTGAGGAAGGGTCTGCCAAATATGATGGGACAAAAGCTATCTTGTGTGGTAGGAAAAACGCGAAAATCAGCAGGATACTTCGTTTTACCACATAAGACTTCAACATCTCTAACAATTCCCAAAGGGCAGATGGTATCTCTATTGGCGAGCTGAATAGTGACATCAATAGGTTCCATCTCAACAGGTGCAATCTCGTCTTTAATATCATCATATAGAGATTGAGGTATTGCACTAACACTAGCACCCACGTCACATAAACCATGATAACAATGATCTCCTATCTTAAAAGAAACAACAGGCGTGCCAACAACAAGCCTATGTTTCTCTCTAGCATGTGGTTTAGCAAGTCTAGCAGCATCTTTACAGAAGTGAATATCAGGGCCATCAACATTGTCGGACAGGAGATCTTTGATAATAGCAATTTTAGGTTCAACTCTAATTTTCTCAGGGGTGTAGGTGTTCTAATGTAGCCCCTACGTATCACAGTTGAAGCTTTAGAATGATCCTTTATTCTAACACGGAAAGGTGGTTTCTCGATGTAAGCACTAGGAACAATAGGATCATTATAGGCGATGACTTTCTCTTCAATTGGATTGGGTTTAACTACATTGACTTCTAAGGGAGGATGATATTTAAACCACTTCTCTTTAGGGATATCGATATGAGCAGCAAATGACTCACACAATGAAGCTACTATCTCAGAGTCAAGTCCATATTTAGCGCTAAAATCACAAAAAGTATTTGTTTCAACAAAGGATTTAATGCTATCGAACTTAAGATTTATACCTGGCTCCTTACCTTCATCAAACTCCCAATCTTCAGAGTTGTGTTTAATTCTTTCCAATAAATTCCATTTGAAGTCAATATCTCTCTTCATAAAAGAACCGGTACAAGAAGTGTCAAGCATGGTGCGATTATCATAAGAAAGCCGAGCATAGAAGTTCTGAATGATAATTTCTCTCGAGAGCTCATGGTTGGGGCATGAATATAACATTGATTTAAGCCTCCCCCAAGCTTGAGCGATGCTTTCTATGTCACGATGCCAAAAATTGTAAATATAATTCCGATGACGATGTACTAGATGCATAGGATAATTTTTTTTATGAAATTCCAATTTCAACTGGTTGTAGTTCCATGATCCAGTATCATCACATAGCCTATACCATGTCAATGCTTTATCCCTCAAAGATAAGGAAAATACATTCTTCTTGACCTCATCCTCGGGCAAACCTGCAAGCTTAAATAAAACACAAACTTCATCTACATAGATTAGATGCAAGTCGGGATGTGATGTTCCATCTCCTGTAAAAGGATTAGTCAGCAGTTTCTCAAGCATACCCGAGGGAAATTCATAGAACATATTTTCAGTAGGTGCATCAGGTTGAGGAGTAACTCCTTGTGCTTCCGTTCGAGGTGAAGATACCCCGAACAAGCTCCTCAAAGGATTAGTTTCCATAGTGACAAGTGACAATAAATTTCAGCACACTATATAAATGTTTCCCTACCAAATTCTATTTACCAAAGGCGCTTCACTCCCCGGTAACGGCGCCAGAAAAGAGTCTTCATGACCCGCAAGTATAGGGGATCTATCGTAGTCCTTTAGATAAGTAAGAGTGTCGAACCCAACGAGGAGCAGAAGGATCTGACAAATGGTTTTCGGCAAGGTAATCTCTGCAAGCACTGAAATTATCGGTAACAGATAGTTGTGTGATAAGATGATTCGTAACAAGTAGCAAGTAACAAGTAACAGAGGTGCAGAAAAGTGGCCCAATCCCTTTTTGTATCAAGGGACAAGCCTGGACAAACTCTTATAGGAGGTGAAGCGCTCCCGAGGACACATGGGAATTTCTGTCAAGCTAGTTTTCATCATATTCATATGATTCGTGTTCGCTACTTTGATAGTTTGATATGTGGGTGGACCGGTGCTTGGGTGATTCCCTTGTACAAACCTCCCACTTATGGTTAACCCCTCTCGGAAGCATCCTCTACTACGAAAGAAGAATTAAGACAAAGTCTAACCATAGCATTAAACTAGTGGATCCAAATCAGCCCCTTACGAAGCAACGCATAAACTAGGGTTTAAGCTTCTGTCACTCTAGCAACCCATCATCTACTTACTACTTCCCAATGCCTTCCTCTAGGCCCAAATAATGGTGAAGTGTTATGTAGTTGACGTTCACATAACACCACTAGAGGAGAGACAACATACAACACATCAAAATATCGAACGAATACCAAATTCACATGACTGCTTAAAGCATGACTTATCCCATGTCCTCGGGAACAAAAGTAACTACTCACAAAGCATAATAATATTCATGACCAGAGAGGTATTGAATAGCATCAAGGATCTGAACATATAATCTTCCACCGAGTAATCCAACTAGCATCAACTACAAAGAGTAATTAACACTACTAGCAACCTTACAAGTACCAATCTGAGTCGCGAGATGGAGATTGGTTACAAGAGATGAACTAGGGTTTGGAGATGAGATGGTGCTGATGAAGATGTTGATGGTGACGAGTCCCCTCCGATGAGAGGAGTGTTGGTGATGACCATGGCAACGATTTCCCCCTCTCGGAGGGAAGTTTCCCCGGCAGGACGACCCTGCCAAAGCTCTAGATTGGTTCTGCTCAAGTTCCGCCTCGTGGTGGCGGCGATTCCTCCCGAAAGCCTCCTCTTGATTTTTTCTGGAACGAAACCCTCCTTATAGGTATCTCAAACTTGCTCCTTTTTCACGCCCGAATTCCAGCTGCCGGCATTCTCCCTCTTCATGTAAACCTTGCAAAATAAGAGAGAAAAGGCATAAGTATTGTACCGTGAAGTGTAATAACAACCCATAAAGTGATAAATATCAACATAAAAGCATGATGCAAAATGGACGTATCAGTAGTCCTTGAAGATATAATTCATCAACCGAGAGAAGGTTGTCGGGGCATTGATTAAGTCGAAGGACATGACAGTGTACTCGTATGAACCATTTCGAGTAACAAAGGCGGTTTTTGGGATATCCTCTTCGTGAACACACATCTGGTGGTATCCCAACCTCAAGTCGAGCTTAGGGAAGAGGATATTTGTTTTGTATAGTGGCCTGATTGATAGGAGGGTAGTCTTGAACTAAATGATGTGTTCCATCCTTCTTCTTAACAAAGATAGAAGGTGCTCCCCAAGCTGAGGAACTTGGACGAATGAAACCCAAGCGAAGCGAATTATCAATTTCTTGCTTAAGTTCAAGGAGTTCATGTGGCGGCATTTTCTATGGACGCTTGGCGATAGGAGTAGTACCGGGTACCAAGTCGATGACAAACTCGATAGCTCTAGCCGAGGGAATCCCTGGAAGTTCTTCTGGAAAGACATCATGGAATTCCTAGACAATTGGAATGTTTTCAATACCTTTAAGAGGTGATGCATTTAAAGCATTTAGGGCATATAGTCGCGCTTCAGCATCTCGAACGAGATGAGCTTGATAGCTTATTAATTCATTTGAAGGATGGAGGAGGTGGACGGTTTTGATGGCACAAACGATTGAAGCCGTATGAGATTTCAACCAATCCATCCCTAGTATGAGGTCAATGTTAGAAGACTTCAGTAATATGGGAGCGGCAAGGATTTCCAATCCTTCAATTTCAACAAGAACATTTGGGCAAACCATGGAGATTTGACATTGGCCCGCGGGGTGTTTAACACTATCGAGACATCCATCTCTTCGTATTTAATGCCATGCATGAATGCAAAAATTCCGACATGAAGGAATGTGATGCTCCTATATGAAACAATACAAAAGCTGGTACCGAGTTAACGAGAAGTGTACCCATCACGGTAGCAGGTTGGTCTTGAGATTGACCCATTTCAACGTTGTTGGCGTGACCACGAACATAAGTAGGCTTGACATTGTTGTTGTGATTCTGATTGTTGCCACTTCCAGTTGAGGAAAGTGCCAGCTGATTCTGATTCTGTGTGCAGTCTCTAGCACGGTGACCTGGACGGCCACACTTGAAGCACAACCCGTCCTTGGGACGGGAAGGAGGATCTCGTGGTGGTAGAGCTGGAATCCTTGATTGCCTAGGTGGTGGAGGAGGCAGACGAGTTGCAGAATATGACTGTCACGCCCAAGATGCGACCCTATCCTCAATTTGGCACGAGGGCCTCGTTAGGGATAGAAGCGCATCTCGTCGTGTCGCAAGAATGGATATCGTTACAAGTACATGTACTGAAAAGAAGAGTTATATAGAATTGGCTTACACTCGCCACAAGCTACATCAGAGTCACATCAGTACCTTACATAATCATCAAGAGTAAGAGCAGGGTCCGACTACGGACGAAAATAAACGACAAAAGAAGAACGACGTCCATCCTTGCTATCCCAGGCTGCCGGCCTGGAACCCATCCTAGATCGACGAAGAAGAAGAAGAGGAAGAAGCAACTCCAAATGAACAGTCAACGCGCTCGCGTCAAGTAATCTTTACCTATACCTGCAACTGGTGTTATAGTAATCTGTGAGCCACAGGGGACTCAGCAATCTCATTTCCAAAGGTATCAAGACTAGCAAGGCTTAATGGGTGAGGTATGGTTAAGTGGTGAGGTTGCGGCAGCGTCTAAGCATGTATTTGGTGGCTAACTTACGAGTACAAGAAACAAGAGGGGGAAGATCTACGCATAACGGACGTGTACTACTGGTGATCAAAAGAATGATCCTGAACACCTACCTACGTCAGACATGACCCCACCGTGTCCTCGATCGGAGAAGGAACTCACGAACGAGACAGTCACGGTTACGCACACAGTTGGCATGTCTTAATTAAGTTAACTTCAAGTTATCTAGAACCAGTGTTAAACAAAGTTTCCACGTTGCCACATAACCGCGGGCACGGCTTTCCGAAAGATTTAACCCTGCAGGGGTGCTCCAACTAGTCCATCACAAATTACCACAAGCCGCATAGAAATCCTCAATCACGAAGCTCGCGATCTCGTCGGATTCCCTAGTGGAAAACCTCAACTCTGAGATTACCCAAAGCATCACCGGAATCCCGATGCACAAGATATCTCGTCAAAGGTAAAACTAATCCAGCAAGGCCGCCCGACGTGTCGACGATCCCGATAGGAGTCGCGTACCTCGTTCTCAGGACACGACGGATGAGCGATGGTTACCACGCCAAACGCCGAGTTGCCCCGGGTAGCGTTAATAAGCTGCTCTGTTTTGGACCAACACTCATGAGGAGCACTGGCCCGGGGTTGATTAATTATCCTCGGGGTCCGGAAAGTCCCTATGCAATTTTATTAGGTGATTAGGCAAATGTAGTACCAATGTTGGGCCTTGCCAGACCAGCTTTAATCTAAAACGAATTATCAAGGGGGTCCCCATAACGACCCCGATCGTGTTAGGAGCGCTCAATTATGGAACATAACACCGGTAACCGAAACTAAGGGGGCAAAGGTGGAACAAAACACCAGGCTAGAAAGGCCGAGCCTTCCACCTTTCACCAAGTATATAGGTGCATTAAATTAAATGGCATTAAATATTGTGATATAACAAGGAACCCATGCTTTTGCATGGAAGCATCTGCACCTGCAACTAGCAACGCTACCAACAGGGTTAAGCAAGCAGTAACATAGCCAATCAGTGGTTTGCTAGGGTGAACAGGTTGATGGTTTCATGGCATGGTAGAGAGACTGATATTTAACAGGTGGTAGGCAACGAGACGTAAATGATAGCAACGGTAAAACTAGCATGGAAATGATAGTAATGGTATCTGGGGAAATGATCATCTTGCCTGAGATCCCGCTTGGAAGAAGAATGCCTCCGTGAAGCAGACGAACCGACGTAGTCGAACGGGTCCTCACATCCGACACGCTTGCGGAACTCTATCGAGACGGGGAAACCGGAAACAAGCATCAACACACGAATTCACCACACGATGCACAACACATATGATGCATGAGCTACTGGATACATGCAAGGCACGACATGACAATTCACGCAATCAAACACTACACATTAAGTGAAGTTCAATATGCACGAGTTGCATATTGACGAAACTCCACGTAAATTATTTAGTTCACTCCCGGTTATCTACACGGCAATCTTAATGTTGTCAAACATGCAAGAGGTGAAGCGGAAATTAAACTACCTACCTAGGCATTTTAAGTGAGGTCGGAAATGACATATAGCACCTCCGAAACGACCTCACATGTTAATTTACAATTCTGCCCAGATCTGAATTAATGCATTTTATTGGTTGTTAAACAGCGAAACAAATAGGTTCACGTGATTCTACGCGTCAAGGCAAGCATCCTACACGTAAAGAACATCTCCAACGGAGCTACGGATCAAAAGTTACAAGCACCGCAAGATATGATGGCATGAATGCAAAATGTATGCAACGGCGGCTACGAGCACATCAACACAAACAACCAGCAAGAGGAAATGAATCTACACAAGATTCTAAGCAAGTCTCATGTAGGACACGATCAAAACGGGGCTACGATTCGAAAACTACGAGCAAAACAAGAAATGACTGCAATCTGCCTAAAACAGCTACATAGCAACTTCTACGCCTCACAACTTCGGCTACACAACTCCGATAAGCTCAAGCAAAGCATGGCACGGAAGAGGGCAAGACACCCTACAACAAACAACTAACAACAACTAACATGGCAGCAAGGAGCACTAGGAAAAGAAGACACAAAATGGCACCTCACGCACTATTTCAGACTTAGTGAAAATAACACCTCCTGAAAGTGCACTTTTCAGCCTGAAGCAATATTGATAGCAGCAAAACCTATAGCTACAGGACTCCAAACGGCATGAAACTTAACAGCATGTTAGAGAAACATAAGGGGTACAACTAACTCCATTGGACCAACCTCAAAAGAGCTACAGATCACAAGATACAAGCAAGACAAGACAGCAACAAAATAATAACAGAATCCAGACTTAGAAATATTTCAGCTCCTCTGAAACAGCACTATTCAAGCAAATCGAGGGCAGTCAAACAACACCTAAACATGCATTTCTATTGCAACCAAAAATACCAGAGGCTATACAAAACATCCAAGATCAAATCACTAGTTGACAACTAACTCAAACGAGGCCCGAAATAAAACCTACGGATTAAACAAAAGGGCTTCACGTCAAAATATCTCGCGAACTAACTTCCTTAAAAGCTAAAACTAATTGCACAGAAAAATCCATGAGATTTTTCTACCCCGGAAACATATATAATATGTGGGGTTCGCAACACAAAATAACGCTACACAATAATGCGAGATAATACCTCTAAACGGGAAAATAAACTACCGGCAAAACCCTACACGGAAAAATACGAGTGACCGCTCTAAAATACGCAGAAATATGGTCCCTAAAACATGGACATTAAATCTATGGCATACGGGCAATACAAACACGCGAGGAAAATAAATGCGGGCACCTACTTATGAAGGCAGCACGTAAAACGAGGCATTAGGCACTCTAAACAGCGTTAAATAAATATGCATGTTCGATAAACGTGTTCTACTCGCGAAGCTACCCCAAAACGATATATAACACGCGTCGTTCCGACTTACGGTTTAGAAACTACGGACGTTCTAAGATATACCTAATTTCTGGAATAAAACAATTCCGATAAACCACCTAAAATACTAACAGGCCGAATTGTCTATTGAGCCCAACAAGGGCATGGCGCAAGATAGCAATATTGCAACGGGGCGGGGGATAGCTTACCTTGGGCCAGCTCGGGCCGGCCTGGGGCGATTGGATCGGGCCGACCGGAGTCGGTGGCCGACTGGGCCAGCGAGCGGGCAGGGAGACGGCCCACGGGGAGGCCGCGTGGCCAGGCAGCCGGGCTGTCGGGCGAGGCCCACCTCGGTCGGTCAACGCGGAGGGCGTTGCCTCCCGTCGGCAACCTCCCGATCCCGCCTGGATCGGGGAGGCCGGGACGGCGAGGAACGGCGACCGAGGCGAGGGGTACCGGCGCGGGGCGACCTGCAGACGCCTCACCGGAGTCGCGAGGGTTCGCCGACGTGCGGCTCAGCGGCAAGAGCAGGCGACGGCGGCCGAAGAAACCAGGGAGGATCCGGCCTCGGGAGGAGATCCCGCGGGGCCCTCACGAGCTGCAGGCTACGACGGCGCGGAGGACACAGGCGCTGGGGCGCTAGGCTCGCGGGCGGCGCGGAGCTCCGGCCGGTGGCGGCTCCGGCGACCAGCGGGAGGAGCTCGGCAGACAGGGCGGCCATGGGAGGAACGCAAGGGGGCTCGGGGTCGGGCCCAGATGGGCTTCGGCGGGCCCGACCCGGGCTCGGGCGGGCCCGGCGGCTGGAGGTGGGAGACAGGGACGAGAGCGGGGAAATTAGGGTTTCGGGTGCGGAAAACGAGGCAAGATTAGGGGGAGGGTGTCTAAATGAGAAGGTGGGGTATTTATAAAGAAAAGGGGGCTCGGTTAACCGGAATCGCGATCCGGATCCAACCGCGGGGTCGGATTCGGACGACTCCGAACGCGGGTAAGGGTACGCGGCCGTGTAGAGGGGTTTACCGGAGACGAGGGGGAAAACGGGCGGTGCGGCACGGTTTTAAAAATACCGACAGACGTCCGACGAATAACCGAAGACGGTGCCGCTGCGGGCGACCGTTCGGGTACCAGACGGTCTCCGATCGCGACGAAATTGGACAGGCGGCCTAGCTAGATTAAAATAAGACCGCACGTCAAATCTCGACCCGATCAGAGAAAGTTTTAAACGCGCTTTTAAAACAGGGTTTCGACGGTGCCGCGGGCGCGTGCGTGTGCGGTCAGGGCTCGGAACGGACAACGACGAGAACCGGCGACTACTAACGAATGCAAGTTTTGAAAACGGGCGGCAACGGAGATGCTGATGCCATGTTGATGATGCGATGATGATGCGGCAACTGAAATACCCACACGACGAAAACGGAAAGAAAAAGGGAAGCTTCTGGAACGTCGGTCTCAGGCTGTCACAATGACGGACTTGGAGCAGGAGCAGGTGCATGGTACATGTTGTGGGGAATCCAGATCTTCCGCTTCTGTGCACATGAGCCCAAGGATGAGCCCGTGTCACGGTTGCGCTTGCTACTATCGTTGTATTCCTGCAAACCAGTTTCAACCTGAACGGCCTTGTTCACCACGGTGGCGAAATTAGCATAGTCGTGAACAAGGAGTGTGGGCTTGATGTCAGGGTGGAGGCCATGATAGATCTTATCCTGTCTGCGAGCATCAGTTGAAATGTCTTCTACAGAATTGTGGGATAAGTCCAGAAAATCTTGCTGATAAACGTCCACAGTTTTGCTGCCCTGTACAAGGTTGCGGAACTCGTGCTTCTTCCGGTCCATGATTCCCTTAGGAATGTAGCGGACACGGAAAGCAGCTTGGAACTCCGTCCAGGTGATGATAGTTCCAGCAAGCTTAGAACACTTGTGACTGTCCCACCATTGAACAACAGGACCCTTCACGAAGTAAGCAACAAAGTTGACATAACTCTCGAGGGGAACATTGGCAAACTCCAGCTCATAAGCAGTGTCACGGAACCAGTCATCGGCATCAAGAGGCTGAGTTGAGCTCCTGTAAATCACAGTGTTGAGGCTGCAAAAGTCTTGTAGTGTCACGCCTTGCTGATGGTTTAAATTCGGCCTTGGGAACTGGTCCATGAGCCCTTGCATAAACTAGTGGTTCAGTTCAAACTGTTGGATCATCCCGGCCATATATTCAAGGGGCGGGGGTGGTGGATTGTTTGCGGCACCACTCGGGCGGCCAGCTGGTCTCACCATACTGCTAAAATCTAACGGGGGTAGTTTAGCATAATGTAATTGCACAGGTATGGAATCATTCATGAAGTAATAAAGCATAACAATGGGAAAATGCGATAGATACTTCATAGTAGTCAAGTTCGACATACAGACCCATACATAAGTTCGATTACAGACCATCGACTACAAGTTCAAAATTTGGCAATAACCTGGACTCACTAGGCGGCACACACGCACACGGTGGAGGGATACAACAACGAGATATATCGATAATGCTACATCATGTCGGAGACAATGACTCAAATCAAAATTAAAAATTTGGCGATAACCTAGACTCACTAGATGGTACGTACGCACGCGGTGGAGGGATACAACAACGAGACATAGTGATAAGGCTACATCAATGTCGGAGACAACGGCTAAACCCGGGTAGCTGACGATGACCCTGATAGAAGAACCTAGGGGCAGAATTCTGCATCCCATTGTGACTCATGTGCAGGTACTACATCGAATCGGGGAGCAGAGGTCCAAGTGTAGGGGTACAACCTCCAATAGCAGGCCACTCAAGGCTTGGTGGTAGATCTATCCTGCGCGGGTGGAGGATGTACTGAGGATGGATCCTCGCAGTGACTGCTATCAGCAACTGTGTCATCACGTCATAAAGACGGGTACGCATTGCGTACAACTCAACAGTGTGAGCTCAGAAGGCATGATCGAGCGCCTCAGTGAACTGCACCAAAACGTGTGGGTCATAGAAATGACTTGCGTAGTGGGTACAGATGGCAACATAGGATCAGTCGTTGTGCTCCCGAACTAAGGTAGTGTAGGCAGTGAGATCACATCCAGTCTCATTCCCAGCAGGAGCATACGGGATGTATGTGAATGCAGTCTCCTCTAGGCGAGGGTGCGCTCCATGGAGGTGGGTGATAGCGATATAGACAAAATCATCGACAACCATATTGATAGTCACCCCAACTCCGTAGAAGGTGTGCAACTTGTCCATGGAGATGTCCTCCCGATTGTAGATGCAAACCTCATCCTGGTACAGCTCCTGGTTGAACTCGTGGAAGTCCTCATACACAGTGTACTCGGGGTACCAGCGATATCCCAGCCTGGTCAAGAGGTCTACCAGAATGGCCGAGAACCGAGTCACATCGACAACCTTAGTCACGCGTACAACCTATCTTGCATGACGCATCTGAAAAGAAGGTTCAAGGATGTCAAATGACAGTGTGTAATATATTATCAGAAGAAGAGTAGTAGATAATCCATCTCTCCAGGTTGATGTGATTACGACAACCTAATGTTGGAGAAGAAAGATCAGAACCCAGCCGATAGAAGAGGAGTAAAAGATACTAATACCACCCGATTGATATGTAGGCCCTAAGCCACACAACAATGTTACTAAACTTTTTCAAGTACTAAACTCAACTTCGACCAAGGAGTTGAAAAGGGGGCTACCTACCGGAAGTTGGCAGTGATACCAACTTGGGACGCCCTCGATTTGATCGTACACTAATCATACACGCAAATGCGTATGACCAAGATCAAGGACTCACGGGAAGATATCACAACACAACTCTAGACACAAACAAAAGTATACAAGCTTCATATTACAAGCGAGGGGCCTCGAGGGCTCGAATACAAAAGCTCGGGAAACACATGAGTCAGCGGAAGCAATAATACCTGAGTAGAGACATAAAACGAGGTAATGCCTTAGAGAAGGCTAGCACAAAAGATACATAGATCGAAAGAGGAGGCCTCTTGTGTGGGAACCTCCTGAACTACTCTTGGTCGTCAGCAACCCCCATGTAGTATTAGGGACCATAGGGATAGTAGTCATTGTCTCTGGGATACGCCATCTCCTAGGCTTCATCATCTCGTCGTGGCAATCATATTAAGGGGGAAAGGGGGAGCAAAGAAACGGTTAGTACTCATCCAAAGTACTCGCAAGTCTGACATCAGAACTATGCTAAGTATACATCAGTATCAAAGGAATGGGGTTATATATGGAATGACTACGGCGATGTGAGAATAGAGAGAAGGGACTAGTCCTATCGAAGACTAGCATCTTGAGGTGTCTTGCAGCATTTGAAGAGAGTAGAACAAGTAACACAAATATATAGCCATATCGTTGCAACAAATTTTTAATGAAGTCACGCCCACAGATTCTTCCTCGACTCCCTGCGAGGAAGCAATATCGGAGCAAACATTCTAGTTAAGTAATTGTTGTAGTCATATTAGATCACGACACCATTCTAGTCGTCCTGTAACCGTGGACACGACTATTCAAATAGCTAATTTTCATCAATGCACGGGTGCACCAAGTTACCCAACACGCTTGATAAACTCTGGTCGTATACACTTTCCCGAGTCATGCCCGACCTCGAAACATCAACATGTTGCAGCCCTACCTAGGTTCGAAAGAGAGGCCAACCCACCGGTCTAAATCCTAAGCACATAGGGGTCACAGGCCCATCACCCTTTGCACTCCTCCATGATGCAAGGGCGACCGAGGTCAGTCCTGGCACCTCTTATATAGGAACGATGCTTACGCAGACAAGTCGGGCGCGTGCCGCTCCATTGGTTACGTGTGAAGAGCTTCGACTGATACTACAATGTCAAGTACCCATAACTTCTCCCACGTGAAGGTTAGTGTGAAAAGGTCTACGATCAACTCAGATCAAATACCGAAATCCCATTAGCATTTTAATTAACATTGCAGCGATGATCACCAATCCACCATATGTGGTCCCGTCGCCCAGCCTCGAGGATGTGTAGCATGGGCCAAGAATGCCCAGCCACGCCTCGTCGCATCCACGCGGGTATCCACCCGCAACACACCTATCATGTACGGAGTAGTAAGGTCAAGTAACTGTTTGGTGTAACATCAGAGGGATCTGAGGTATCAACCTCGATGGATTCCGAATGACGTAGCCATCAAGGTCACTAGGGAGGAATCACCCTCGATGATCCACGCTTGAGGGGGTTGTACAACACAGTCGTTATCAAAAGTGGTGAGGGAGGAATCACCCTGTGTGAACCACGCCGGTTAACTACACCATAGAGCTAACATCAGGAGTATGTGACGAGGTGTCACCCTCGGTACTCGATAGTAGCTCTGCAACATTGTACAACAAGGGGGTGTGAGTGATGTGACGGGTATTGGCTCGTCGATCAGTAGATGGAGACTTTGATGATAAAGTGGGGCAACCAGAACTACGGAGTCAATGAGGTTCACTCATCCACCTATATTAAGCATCTGATATTCACTAGAGTACCGTAGAAGTTTAACAAAAATAAGCTATGCATCAGAATAGGAGTTATCTACAAGAGTAGCAAAAATTATTCAAGCATGAGGGAGAAAGAATGGGCGATATAGGAATAATCAAGGGGGGTTGCTTGCCTTGTTGCTCTGCGGCAAAGGGCCGGTCGTCACAAGGGTAGTCATACTCGACAGCAGCGTTAGCGTCAGGGTCTACCGGAGAGAACAAGGGGAAGAAACAACAAATAACAAGAAACGGGTGTATCACGATGCATGACATGGCAATATCCAGTGCTAGGGATAATCTAACACACTACTACACGTTACTCACGGAGCGGGATAATATCTGACAATATTTTCGAGTCTTTGGCTATTAACGGACAAATGATTCGACGGGGAAAGTTCCATATTCATCATGCCACGGGCATGTAACACATGAACGGAGAGCGCATTTGAATTCATCTCGTTTTTCTCATCAACTTTCATGTACAAATTATTTTCATCCGGATTATGGATTATTTTATATTATTTTTAAAAAAAATTATTAATATTAAGAAATTAAATAGATTAAATTTAATCCAGAAATTTCTATTTATGACATCATCATGATGTCATTGCTCACATCAGTAGTCAACACGGCCTTATGCTCGTCAAACTTACCACTAGGACCCACTTTCATAGTCGTAGTGTTAAACTAGATTAATTAATTCTAATATCAAATTAATTAGCAGTTGGGGTCCACATGTCATACCCTCCTTAATTTAATTAACATAATTAATTTAAATAGATTAGGTTTAATTATCCCAATTAATTACTCTAATTAATTTGAGAGGTTCAACAGAGGTTAATTAGGATAATTAATTAACTCAGTGATTAATTAATTTTCTAAGTAAATTTATTTATTAACTAAACTATCATTTACATATTTAATTTTTTTTTCTTTTTAACACTTTTTTAGTGGGGGCCACGTGTCATTTGGTGGGAAATTGTTAACAATGAGGGGGTTAGTGGGGGATTAATCCCCACTAACCAAATCGGGAGGGGGTGGATGCTATGGCCGTGCCGGCCATGTCCAAGCTCCGACTGGGGGGAGAACAAGTTGAGGCGAGGCCGGTCATGGCCAGCAGCACGGCGGCACACGGTGGAAGGGGGAGGGGAGTGGAGGCCGGCCGATGTGGGGCCAAGTGGCACGGCGAGGTGCAAAGCATCGGCGGGGTGGCTGGTGACATGGCGCGACAGGAGGGGTGCAGGGCGGCGCGGGCGCGTGGTTAGGGGCACGGCGAGCACGGGCGTCAAGCGGCCGGGGGCTCGCCGGAGCGTGGTCGGAGGGATTGAAAGGTAAGGGGAAGGATGGGAGGCCGGGGGAGGGCTTCACTCGCGTTTGTAGAGGGATGCGGAGGATCGAGGGGTGGGGAGGCACCGGCGAGGATGACAGGGTCGGGGAGGAGGCGAGGAAGGGGGCCGACGACGGGGTCCGGCGAGGGCCGGCTGAGCGTCGGGGATTGCGTGTCAAGGGGCCACCGCGCGCGGCGTGGGCGGGCAGTGGGAGCCTCCGGGGGAGGGGGTCTTGGGGGAGAGGGAGGGAATGTGGAGTGGTAGCGGTAACTATTGGGTAACATAGTAGTAATTCAATAAAATTCCTATGTCACACCAAGATCTATCTAGGAGAAACCATCAACAAAGAAGGGGTAGAGCATCTTCATACCTTTGAAGATCGCTAAGCGGAAGCGTTACTATGAACGCGGGTGATGGAGTCATACTCGTAGTGATTCAGATCGTGGAAGATTCTGATCCAAGCGCCGAATAACAACGCCTCCGCGTCCAACACACGTGCAGCCCGGTGACGGCTCCTTCACCTTGATCCAGCAAGGAGAGAGGAGAAGTTGTGGGAGAGCTCCAACAGCACGATGGCGTGGTGACGATGGAGCTGCGTGGTACTCTCATACGTCCATTTTGCATCATGCTTTCATGTTGATGTTTATTGCTTTTTGGGCTGTTATTTCACTTCACGGTACAATACTTATGCCTTTTCTCTCTTATTTTGCAAGGTTTACATGAAGAGGGAGATTGCCGGCAGCTCGAATTCTGACCTGAAATTGGAGCAAGTTTGAGATACCTATTCTGCGCAACTCCAAACACCGTAAAAATCAACGAGGATTTTTTTTTTGGGAATTATAAAAAATACTGGGCCGAAGAAGTGCCACAAGGGCGCCAGCGAGTGGCCACAAGCGTGCTAGGCGCGGCCACCCCCTGGCCGCGCCTAGGGGGCTTGTGGGCACCCAGCTGGCCCTCTGCCCCCCCTCTTCTGCTATATGAAGATTTTTTTCCGGAAATAAATCAAGAGGAGGCTTTTTCGTGGATTCGTCGCCGCCACGAGGCGGAACTTGAGCAGAACCAATCTAGAGCTCCGGTAGGACGATCCTGTGGGGAAACTTCCCTCCCGGAAGGGGAAATCGTTGCCATCGTCATCACCAAGACTCCTCTCATTGGAGGGGACTCATCACCATCAACATCTTCATCAGCACCATCTCATCTCCAAACCCTAGTTCATCGCTTGTAACCAATCTCCGTCTCGCGACTCCGATTGGTACTTGTAAGGTTGCTAGTAGTGTTAATTACTCTTTGTAGTTGATGCTAGTTGGATTACTTGGTGGAAGAGTTTATGTTCAGATCCTTGATGCTACTCATTACCTCTCTGGTCATGAATATGATTATGCTTTGTGAGTAGTTACTTTTGTTCCTAAGGACATGGGATAAGTCATGCTAATAGTAGTCATGTGAATTTGGTATTCGTTCGATATTTTGGTGTGTTGAATGTTGTTTTTCCTCTAGTGGTGTTATGTGAACGTCGACTACATAACACTTCACCATTATTTGGGCCTAGAGGAAGGCATTGGAAAGTAGTAAGTAGATGATGGGTTGCTAGAGTGACAGAAGCTTAAACCCTAGTTTATGCGTTGCTTCGTAAGGGGCTGATTTGGATCCACTAGTTTAATGCTATGGTTAGACTTTGTCTTAATTCTTCTTTCGTAGTTGCAGATGCTTGCGAGAGGGGTTAATCATAAGTGGGATTCTTTTCAAAGTAAGGGCAATACCCAAGCGCTAGTCCACCCACATATAAAACTATCAAAGTAACGAACGCGAATCATATGAACATGATGAAAACTAGCATCACAGAAATTCCCGTGTGTCCTCGGGAGCGTTTTTTCTCCAATAAGACTTTGTCCAGGCTTGTCCCTTGCTACAAAAGGGATTGGGCCACTTTGCTGCACCGTTGCTACTTTTGTTACTTGTTGTTCGCTACGAATCATCTCACCACACAATCACTTGTTACCGATAATTTCAGTGCTTGCAGATACTTCCTTGCTGAAAACCACTTGTCAGATCCTTCTGCTCCTCGTTGGGTTCGACACTCTTACTTATCGAAAGAACTACGATAGATCCCCTATACTAGTGGGTCATCAAGACTCTTTTTTGGCGTCGTTGCCGGGGAGTGAAGCGCCTTTGGTAAGTGGAACTTGGTAAGGAAACATTCATATAGTGTGCTGAAGTTTATTGTCACTTGTCATTATGGAAACTAATCCATTGAGGGGCTTGTTCGGGGTATCTTCACCTCGAACGGAAGCACAAATAGTTGCTCCTCAACCTGCTGCACCTACTGAAAATATTTGCTTTGAATTTCCTTCGGGTATGTTTGAGAAACTGATGGCTAATCCTTTTACAGGAGATGGAACATCACATTCAGACTTGCATCTAATCTATGTAGATGAAGTTTGAGGTTTATTTAAGCTTGCAGGTTTACCCGAGGATGAGATCAAGAAGAAGGTCTTTCCTTTATCTTTGAAGGATAAGGCGTTGACATGGTATAGGCTATGTGATGATACTTGATCATGGAACTACAATCGGTTGAAATTGTAATTTCATCAAAAGCTTTATCCTATGCATTTAGTACATCGTGATCGGAATTATATTTATAATTTTTGGCCTCGTGACAGAGAAAGCATCGCTCAAGCTTGGGGGAGGCTTAAATCAATGTTATATTCATGCCTCAACCATGAGCTCTCGAGAGAAATTATCATTCAGAACTTCTATGCTCGGCTTTCTCATGATGATCGCACCATGCTTGACACTTCTTGTATCGGTTCTTTTATGAAGAGAGATATTGACTTCAGATGGATTTTATTGGAGAGAATTAAATGCAACTCTGAAGATTGGGAGCTTGAAGAAGGTAAGGAGTCAGGTATGAATTACAAGTTTGATTGCGTTAAATCCTTTGTTGAAACAAATACCTTTAGTGATTTTAGCGCTAAGTATGGACTTGACTCTGAGATAGTAGCTTCACTGTGTGAATCATTTGCTGCTCATATTGATCTCCCCAAAGAGAAGTGGTTTAAATATCATCCTCCTTTAGAAGTCAATGTAGTTAAACCCACTCCAGTTAAAGAGAGAGTCATTGCCTATAATGATCCTATTGTTCTGAGTGCTTACATTGAGAAACCACCTTTCCCACTTAGGATAAAGGATCATTCTAAAGCTTCAACTGTGATACGTAGAGGCTACATTAGAACACCTACACCCCTTGAGCAAATTAGAGTTGAACCTAGCATGGCTATTATCAAAGATCTTCTGTCTGACGATGTTGAGGGACATGATATTCACTTCTGTGAAGATGCTGCTAGAATTGCTAAACCTCACGCTAGAGACAAACATAGGCCTGTTGTTGGCACGCCTGTTGTTTCTGTTAAGAAAGGAGATCATTGCTATCATGGTTTATGTGACATGGGTGCTAGTGTTAGTGCAATACCTCAATCCTTATATGATGAAATTAAAGACGATATTGCACCTGTTGAGATAGAGCCTATTGATGTCACTATTCAGCTTGCCAATAGAGATACTATCTGCCCTGTGGGAATTGTTAGGGATGTTGAAGTCTTGCGTGGTAAAACGAAGTATCCTGCTGATTTCCTCATTCTTGCTACCGCACAAGATAGCTTTTGTCCCATCATATTTGGCAGACCTTTTCTCAATAACGTCAATGCTCATATTGACCGTGAGAAGCAAACTTTCATTGTTGGCTTTGAAGGTGTGTCACATGAGTTCAATTTCTCCAAGTTTAGTAGACAACCTCATGAAAAAGAGTTGCCTAGTAAGGATGAAACTATGGCCTTAGCTTCTATTGTCGTGCCTCCTACTGATCCCTTAGAGCAATACTTGCTTGATCATGAAAATGATATGCATATGGATGAAAGGGATGAGATAGATAGAGTTGTCTTAGAACAATATCATATCCTTAAGAATAACCTGCACGTTGAACTGCTTAGGGATCCACCCCCACCAAAAGGTGATCCTGTGTTCGAGCTTAAAGAGTTGCCTGATACTCTTAAGTATGCTTATCTTCATGAAAAAAGATATATCGTGTTATTATTAGTGCTAGCCTCTCAGAGCATGAAGAAAAGAAGTTACTAAAAACTCTGAGGAAGCACCCTGCTACTATTGGATATACTCTTGATGATCTTAAGGGCATTAGTCCCACTCTATGCCAGCACAAGATTAAAACTGATCCTGATTCCAAACGAGTTCCGATCATCAAAGGAGATTAAATCCTAAGATGAAAGAAGTAGTAAGAAAAGAAATACTAAAGCTCCTCGAAGCGGGTATCATCTATACTGTCGCTCATAGTGATTGAGTGAGTCCCGTGCATTGCGTCCCTAAGAAGGGAGGCATTACAGTTGTACCTAATGATAAGGATGAATTGATCCCACAGAGGATTATTACTAGCTATAGGATGGTGATCGATTTTAGGAAATTGAATAAGGCCACTAGGAAAGATCATTACCGTTTCCCATTTATCGACCTAATGCTAGAAAGACTGTATAAACACACACACTTCTGCATTCTAGATGGTTATTCTGGTTTCTCCCAAATACCAGTTGCACAAGCTGATCAGGAGAAAACCACTTTCACCTGCCCTTTCGGTACCTTTGCTTATAGACGTATGCCTTTTGGCTTGTGTAATGCACCTGCCACCTTTCAAAGATGTATGATGGCTATATTCTCTGACTATTGTGAAAAGATTGTTGAGGTTTTCATGGATGACTTCTCCGTTTACGGGTCTTCCTTTGATGATTGCCTCAGCAACCTTGATCGAGTCTTGCACGGATGTAAAGACACCAATCTTGTCTTGAATTGGGAGAAGTGCAACTTTATGGTTAATGAAGGCATCGTCTTAGGACATAAAATTTATGAAAGAGGTATTGAAGTAGATAAGGCTAAGGTTGATGCAATCGATAAAATGCCATACCCCACAGATATCAAAGGTATAAGAAGTTTCCTTGGTCATGCCGGTTTCTATAGGAGGTTCATTAAAGACTTCTCTAATATTTCTAGGCCTCTTACCAATCTCTTGCAAAAGGATATTCCTTTTGTTTTTGACGATGATTGTGAGGAAGCCTTCGAAATACTTAAGAAGGCTTTGATAACTGCACCTATTGTTCAACCACCTGATTGGAACTTACCTTTTGAAATCATGTGTGATGCTAGGGATTATACTGTTGGTGCTGTTCTAGGGCAAAGAGTTGATAAGAAGTTGAATGTTATTCACTATGCTAGTAAAACTCTAGACAGTGCCCAAAGAAACTATGCTACTACGAAGAAGGAATTTTTAGCAGTCGTGTTTGCATGTGAAAAGTTCAGGTCGTACATAGTTGATTCCAAAGTCACTATTCACACTGATCACGCTGCTATTAAGTACCTCATGGAGAAGAAGGATGCTAAGCCTAGACTTATCAGATGGGTTCTCTTGCTACAAGAGTTTGATTTGCACGTTGTCGACAGAAAGGGTGCTGATAACCCAGTAGCAGATAACTTGTCTAGGTTGGAGAACGTTGTTGATGACCCACAACCTATTGATGATAGCTTTCCTCATGAGCAATTGAATGTCATCAATGCTTCACGTAGTGCACCGTGGTATGCTGATTATGCAAACTATATCGTTGCCAAATATATACCACCTAGTTTCACGTACCAGCAAAAGAAGAAATTCTTCTTTGACTTGAGAAATTACTTTTGGGATGATCCTCACCTTTATAAGGAAGGAGTATATGGTGTTATTAGACGTTGTGTACCTGAACATGAACAGGGACAGATCCTACAGAAGTGTCACTCCGAGGCCTACGGAGGACACCATGCGGGAGATAATACTGCACACAAGGTATTGGAATCAGGTTTCTATTGGCCCACTCTCTTCAAGGATGCCCGTAAGTTTGTCTTGTCTTGTGACGAATGTCAAAGAGTAGGTAACATCGGTAAACGTCAGGAAATGCCTATGAACTATTCACTAGTCATTGAACCATTTGACGTTTGGGGCTTTGATTATATGGGACCTTTTCCAAAATCCAACGGGTATACTCATATCCTAGTTGATGTTGATTACGTCACTAAGTGGGTTGAAGTTATCCCCACTAGTAGTGTTGATCACAACAATTCTATCAGGATGCTTAAAGAAGTTATCTTCCCTAGATTTGGAGTCCCTAGATATCTAATGACCAACGGTGGTTCACACTTCATTCATGGTGCTTTCCGTAAAACACTTGCTACGTACGATGTCAACCATAGAATTGCGTCTCCTTATCACCCCTAGTCCAGTGATCAAGTAGAGCTAAGCAATAGAGAGATTAAACTAATTCTGCAAAAGACTGTCAACACGTCTAGAAAGAATTGGTCTAAGAAGCTCGATGATGCACTGTGGGCTTATAGAACTGCCTATAAGAATCCCATGGGCATGTCTCCGTACAAAATGGTGTACGACAAAGCATGTCATTTACCTCTTGAGCTAGAGCATAAAGCTTATCGGGCAATCAAAGAGCTCAACTTTGATTTCAAACTTGCCGGTGAGAAGAGGTTATTTGACATTAGCTCGCTTGATGAATGGAGAGCTCGGGCATATGAGAATGCCAAGTTGTTCAAAGAAAAGGTTAAGAGATGGCATGATAAGAGGATACAAAAGCGTGAGTTCAATGTAGGTGATTATGTCTTGCTATATAACTCTCGTTTAAGATTTTTTGCAGGCAAGCTTCTCTCTAAATGGGAAGGTCCCTATATTGTTGAGGAAGTATATCGTTCCGGTGCTATCAAGATCAACAACACGGAAGGTAATTGTCCGAGAGTTGTAAATGGGCAGAGAATCAAGCATTATATCTCAGGTACTCCCATAAATGTTGAAAGCAATATGATCAATACCATAACTCCGGAAGAATACCTAAGGGATATGTATCAGCCTGTTTCAGACTCTGAAAACGAAGAGGTATGTGATTCGGTAAGGAAACGGACCCCAAAACTTTTCCAGTAGGAATTTTTCTCCGTTTTGGAATATTTGAAAAAATAGAAAAATTGGAAGTAGTCCAGAAAGCACGCGAGGAGGCGACAAGCCTGCCAGGCGCTGGCCCACCCCCTGGCCGCGCCTGGGGGGCTTGTGGCCATCTCGTGTGCCTCCTGGACTCCGTTTTTTGTGTGGAGTACTCCTTCTGGTCTGGAAAAAATCGTTATATATTCTCCCAAAAGGTCTGACCCTCGTATCATGCAGATTTCCTTTGTTTTCGTTTCGAGCCTGTTTTCTGCCGCAGATTTAGGGCAAGATGTCTTCTCAAGATTCAGAGGGGGAGCTATGTGGCAGATTACCTCGCTAACCCCAAGGTCGACGGGGACTTGGATATTTATGGCTGGACCACTAATGAGGAAGAATATTATGATCCCAAGGGGAAGGAACAAACAAGTTCCGATGAAGAGGAGGCTCCTCTACCTCAACCTGGACACACGCATGTGGAGTTCAAGTAGTCGAGCCTCCCTGACTCAAGGAAGAAGCCTAAGACTCTGCTTATCCCTTCTCGTTTCTTGCAGGAGAGTAAGCAGGAATTATGCCAAAGGGTGTTGAAGCTTGAATAGGAAAATGATGATCTAAGGGAGCAGAATTTTATGCTCAGGTGGAAATTAAACAAGCTCAAGACCTCTACAACAACTCCACCACCATCACCACCAAAGTAAGACAACTAAGCATGGGTATGGGCAATCCCCTTGGCTGGTGCCACGCTTGGGGGAGTTGTCCCGGTATCGTATCACCATCACATCTTTTGCCTTTACCTTTGTATTAGTTTGTTCCTTTTCAGTTTTCTTTTTCTCTAGTAGATTAAAAGTCTTAGTGTTTTAGTCTTGAGTTTTGCTTTGTGTCACCCCGATGTATTCGAGCTCGTGAGCCATATAGTAAAGAGTGTCTTAGTTGAAGGGCTTTGCCTCTTGCCATGATCAAAAGAGTGAGAAAAGAACAAAAGCATGAAAGATCATGTAATGATCTTATGGGAAGTGATGGCTTCACAGATAAAAAGAATGTTGATTGAAACTTGTTGAGGGTATACAAACGTAGACCTTGGTCATTTTTGCAATTAATAGCAAGTGATAAGGAAGGATAGGTTCACATATAAATACATCATCTTTGACACCATCTATGATTGTGAACACTCGCTAAACTATTGCATGCCTAGAAGTAGATGTTTGACAAGGAAGACAACCTAATGAATTGTGTTTGCTTCGTTCCGAACGATGTTATATGATTAGAGATCCCTTAGCATGTGTCGATTGCTTCCACCTCATATTAGCCAAAACTCCCGCACCAAATAGAGATACTACTTGTGCACCCATAAACCTTCAACCCAGTTTTGCCATGAGAGTCCACCATACCTACCTATGGATTGAATAAGATCCCTCAAGTAAGTTGTCATCGGTGCAAGCAATAAAAATTGCTCCCTAATATGTATGATCTATTAGTGTGTGGAAAATAAGCTTTGTACGAACCTGTGATGAGGAAGACATAAAAACAATAGACTGCATAATAAAGTTCTTTATCACAGGAGGCAATATAAAGTGACGTTCCTCCGCACTAAGAGGACACGCATCCAAATCTCAAAAGCGCATGACAACCTCTGCTTCCCTCTGCGAAGGGCCTATCTTGTACCTTTACTTTTTGCCCTTGAAAGAGTCATGGTGATCTTCACCAATTCCTTGTTTCGCCTTTATCTTGGCTAAAGTCATATGCTAGGGAAAGATCTATATTCATATGTCAACTTGGAGGTAAGAATTCATGAATTATTATTGTTGACATTACCCTTTAGGTAAGCAGTTGGGAGGCAAAACTATAAGCCCCTATCTTTCTTTGTGTCCAGCTGAAACTTTGATCTCATGAGTACCACGTGAGTTGTAGCAATTATATAGAACGAAAGGATGATTGAGTATGTGGATTTTCTTTACAAGCTCTTATTTGACTCTTTCTGATGTTGTGATAAATTGCAATTGCTTCAATGACTAAAGTCTATCGGTTGTTACTTCTCGGTAAGGTTCTTGATCCATGTTTTACTCTGTGAAGGAATTGTCACTTTAGCATGAGAGATTATATGTTGGTATTGTTGTTCTCGTCTTGATCATGATGCATGCATGTTCGTATCTTGTTTTGTCGACACCTCTCTCCCTAAACATGTGGACATATTTATTGAGCTAGGCTTTCGCTTGAGGACAAGCGAGGTCTAAGCTTGGGGGAGTTGATACGTCCATTTTGCATCATGCTTTCATGTTGATGTTTATTGCTTTTTGGGCTGTTATTTCACTTCACGGTATAATACTTATGCCTTTTCTCTCTTATTTTTGCAAGGTTTACATGAAGAGGGAGAATGCCGGCAGCTGGAATTCTGGCCTGAAATTGGAGCAAGTTTGAGATACCTATTCTGCGCAACTCCAAACGCCGTAAAAATCAACGAGGATTTTTTTCGGGAATTATAAAAAATACTGGGCCGAAGAAGTGCCAGAGGGGCACCAGCAGGTGGCCACAAGCCTGCTAGGCACGGCCACCCCCTGGTCACGCCTAGGGGGCTTGTGGGCACCCAGCTGGCCCTCTGCACCCCCTCTTCCGCTATATGAAGGGTTTCGTCCGGAAAAAAAATCAAGAGGAGGCTTTTTCGTGGATTCGCCGCCGCCACGAGGCGGAACTTGAGCAGAACCAATCTAGAGCTCCGGCAAGACGATCCTGCCTGGGAAACTTCCCTCTCGGAGGTGGAAATCGTTGCCATCATCATCACCAACACTCCTCTCATCGGAGGAGACTCATCACCATCAACATCTTCATCAGCACCATCTCATCTCCAAACCCTAGTTCATCTCTTGTAACCAATCTCCGTTTCACGACTCCGATTGGTACTTGTAAGGTTGCTAGTAGTGTTAATTACTCTTTGTAGTTGATGCTAGTTGGATTACTTGGTGGAAGATTATATGTTCAGATCCTTGATGCTACTCATTACCTCTCTGGTCATGAATATGATTATGCTTTGTGAGTAGTTGCTTTTGTTCTTGAGGACATGGGATAAGTCATGCTAATAGTAGTCATGTGAATTTGGTATTCGTTCGATATTTTGATGTGTTGAATGTTGTTTTTCCTCTAGTGGTGTTATGTGAATGTCGACTACATAACACTTCACCATTATTTGGGCCTAGAGGAAGGCATTGGGAAGTAGTAAGTAGATGATGGGTTGCTAGAGTGACAGAAGCTTAAACCCTAGTTTATGTGTTGCTTCGTAAGGGGCTGATTTGGATCCACTAGTTTAATGCTACGGTTAGACTTTGTCTTAATTCTTCTTTCGTAGTTGCGGATGCTTGCGAGAGGGGTTAATCGTAAGTGGGATGCTTGTCCAAGTAAGGGCAGTACCCAAGCGCTGGTCCACCCACATATCAAACTATCAAAGTAACGAACGTGAATCATATGAATATGATGAAAACTAGGATGACAGAAATTCACGTGTGTCCTCGGGACCGTTTTTCCTCCTATAAGACTTTGTCCAGTCTTGTCCCTTGCTACAAAAGGGATTGGGCCACTTTTCTGCACCGTTGCTACTTTTGTTACCTGTTGCTCGCTACGAATCGTCTCACCACACAATCACTTGTTACCGATAATTTCAGTGCTTGCAGATACTTCCTTGCTGAAAACCACTTGTCAGATCCTTCTGCTACTCGTTAGGTTCGACACTCTTACTTATCTAAAGCACTACGATAGATCCCCTATACTTGTGGGTCATCATACTCCGGCAGGGCTTCGCCAAGCGCTACGGAGGACGAGGAGGAGGAGAGGTAGGGCTGCGCTGAGGGAGAGAGGAACTTGTGTCTCGGCCCCAAAAACCCTTTGGTATATATTGTTGGGGATTGTAGTAAATTCAAAAAAAATCCTATGCCATGTAAGGATCTATCTATGGAGAAACCAGCAACGAGAGAGGTTATAGAGCATCTTCATACCTTAGAAGATCGCTAAGTGAAAGCTTTTCTAGAACGCGGTTGATGGAGTCGTACTCACAGCGATTCAGATAGAGGTGGATTCCGATCTATGCGCCGAACATCGGCGCCTCCGCGTTCAACACAGGTGCAGCCCTGTGACGTATCCAACGCCTTGATCTAGCAAGGATGGAGGAGAGGTTGAGGGAGAGCTCCGGCAGCACGACGGCGTGGTGACTGTGGAGCTACGTGGTACTCCGGCAGGGCTTCGCTAAGCACTACGATAGTATGTAGGATAGTTCAGTGACTGTTCCCCTCATTATAGGAGCACATAGTCTCGGGTTTGGGTTCAACCTTGGGTCTCGTCACTAGAGCAGCAACTGGTTTGTCGTTTCATGAAGTATCCCTTCTTGCCCTTTGCCCTTCTTTGAAAACAACGGTTTTACTAACCATGTACAATTGACGCTCCTTTTCAATTTCCACTTTCGCGGTGTCAAACACTGCGAATAGCTCAAGGATCATCATAACCATCCCTGACACGTTATAGTTCATCACGAAGCTCTAGTAGCTTGGTGGCAGTGACTTTGGAGAACTATCATTATCTCATGTGGAAGATCAACTCCCACTCGATTCAAGCGATTGTAGCATTCACACAATCTGAGCACATGCTCAATGATTGAGCTTTTCTCCCTTACTTTGTTGACAAAGAATCTTGTCGGATGTCTCATACCTCTCAACAAGGGCATGAGCATGAAATCCCAATTTCATCTCTTGTAACATGTGATATGTTCTGTGATGTTCAACACGTCTTCGGTGCCTCAATTCTGACCCATTAAGTATTACACACTGAACTATCATGTCATTATCAAAAACGTGTATGTGTGATGTTCACAACATCCACAGACATTGCTTGGGGTTCAGCACACCGAGCGTGCATTAAGGACACAAGCCTTCTGTGCAGCAATGAGGATAATCCTTACTTAACGGACCCAGTCCGCATAATTGCTACTTCTATCTTTCAAGTAAGTTTTCTCTAGGACCATGTCAAAAACGGCAGAGCTATAGCGCAAATTATAACATAATTTGTAAAGACCTTTTGACTATGTTCATGATAATTAAGTTCATCTTATCAAATTATTCAATGAACTCCCACTTAGATCGACATCCCTCTAGTCATCCAAGTGAAACATGATCCACATCGACTAGCCCGTGTCCGATCATCACGTGAGACAGACTTGTCATCAATGGTGAGCATCTCTATGTTGATCGTATCAACCATAAGACTCAAGTTCGACCTTTTGGTCTCCCATATTCGAGGCCATGTCTGTACATGCTAGGCTCGTCGAGTCAACCTAAGTGTTCTGCGTGTGTAAACTGGCTTACACCCGTTGTATGCGAACGTTAGAATCTATCACACCCGATCAACACGTGGTGCTTAGAAACAACGAACCTTCACAACGGTGCATACTTAGGGGAATACATATCTCGAAATTTATGAGGGGCCATATTATCTTTGCTACCGTCGTTCTAAGCAATAAGATGTGAAACATGATAAACATCACATGCAATCATATAGTGACATGATATGGCCAATATCATCTTGCTTCTTTGATCACCATCTTCGGGGCACCATGATCATCATTGTTACCGGCATGACACCATGATCTCCATCATTGTGTCGTCGCGAAGTCGTCTCGCCACCTTATGCAACAAGTGCATGTCAGGTGGTGGAACCAGTCTCACGTAAGCCTACATGTAAAGTTGGTCCGGGCCGCTTGATTCCGCAATACCATCAAAAAAAGATTGGACTAGTAACGGCAAGCAATTGACAAAATCACCGCCCACAACTTTTGTGTTCTACTCGTGCATAGAATCTACGCATAGCACCTGGCTCGGATGCCACTGTTGGGTAACGTAGTAGTAATTCAAAGTTTTTCCTACGTCACACCAAGATCTATCTAGGATAAACCAGCAACTAGTAAGGGGTAGTGCATCTTCATACATTTGAAGATCACTAAGCGCAAGCATTACTATGAACGCGGTTGATGGAGTCGTACTTGTAGTGATTCAGATTGGGAATATTCCGATCCAAGCGTCGAACAACGGCGCCTCTGCGTTCAACACACGTGCAACTCGGTGACGTCTCCTTCACCTTGATCCAGCATGGAGAGATGAGGAGTTAAGGGATATCTCCGGCAGCACGACGACGTGGTGAAGGTGGAGCTCTGTGGTACTAAGGCACGGCTTCGCCAAGCGCTACGAGGACGAGGAGGAGGAGAGGTAGGGCTGCGCCGAGGGAGAGAGGAACTTGTGTCTCAGCCCCAAAAACCCTTGGCTATATATAGGAGGAGGGGAAGGAGGGTCGGCCACCCTAGGGTTTCCCCTAGGTGGTGCAGCGGCCAAGAGGAGGAGGGGCGGCGCCCTAGGGGGTGGCATGCCACCCAAGGCAACCACCACGCCCTAGGGTTTGCTGCCCTATGCTCCTTGGGCCAAGGTGGGTGGCGCACCAACCCGTGTAGGGGCTGGTTCCCATCCACTTTTGGCCCATATGGCCCTTCGGGGCTGATGGACCCCCGGAACCCTTCCGGTGGTCCCGATACAATACCGACGATTCCCGAAACATTTTCGGCGATCAAAACTCTACGTCCTATGAATCTTGACCTCCGGACCATTCCGGAGCTCCTAGTGACGTCCGGGATCTCATCCGGGACTAAGAACAACCTTTGGTAACCACATACTATTCCCATTACAACTCTAGCGTCATCGAACCTTAAGCGTGTAAACCCTACAGGTTCGGGAACAATGCAGACATGACAGAGACACCTCTTCGGTCAATAACCAACACCGGGGTATGGATATCCATGTTGGCTCCCACATGTTCCATGATGATCTCATCGGATGAACCACGATGTCGACGATTCAATCAATCCCGTATGCAATTCCCTTTGTCTACCGGTATGATACTTGCCCGAGATTCGATCGTCGATATCCCTATACCTTGTTCAATCTCGTTACCGGAAAGTCTCTTTACTCGTTTTGCAGTACATCATCCCGTGACTAACTCCTTAGTCACATTGAGCTCATTATGATGATGCATTACCGAGTGGGCCCAGAGATACCTCTCCGTCACACGGAGCGACAAATCCTAGTCTCGATTCGTATCAACCCAACAGACACTTTCGGAGATACCTGTAGTGCACCTTTATAATCACTCAGTTACGTTGTGACGTTTGATACACCCAAAGCACTCCTATGGTATCCGGGAGTTGCACAATCTCATGGTCTAAGGAAATGATAGTTGACTTAGAAAAGCTTTAGCAGACTAACTACACGATCTTGTGCTATGCTTAGGATTGGGTCTTCCCATCACATCATTCTTCTAACGATGTGATCCCGTTATCAATGACATCCAATGTCCATGATCAGGAAACCATGACCATCTATTGATCAACGAGCTAGCCAACTAGAGGCTCACTAGGGACACATTATGGTCTATGTATTCACACATGCATTACGGTTTCCGGTTAATACAATTATAGCATGAATAATAGACAATTATCATGAACTAGGAAATATAATAATAACCACTTTATTAGTGCCTCTAGGGCATATTCCCAACAGTAGCTAGGGTTTTGGGGGGCTTTTATACCCCCGGATGGGGTTGGGCCGGTGGGTGGCACGGTTCGGCCGGCCACTTGGGCCGAAGCCCAGCCGAGGGGGGTGTTTTTTATTTTCTTTTTGGTTGATTTTTTTGGTTTTATTTATTTAAGTACCTAAATTACTTTTATAAAAATATGAGACTTATTCCATAATTCTCAATGTATTTTTATAGAGGGCCACAAATGTTTTTAGTTTTTTTAGAATTTATTATAAAACGATAAAAATGCAAGAGGGCATTTAATAATTGCTTTGGCCCAAGTTTTACTTAGTTTGAGGTACCAAATAATCCATAAAATGTTGGTTACAACTTCATAATTGTTTATGGAATATTTGCAACCCATTCAAGATTTTTATTTGTTGGTTTGCAAAACTTTTAAATCTACTTTTCAAATGAATTTGAATTGCAAGAAAATTGAATTGGAGTTTGACTCCAACACTGATCATACTTGGGTTAGCAAAATGAATAAGATTAGTCCTCATGTCACTGTAGCTTAATTATAAGGATTACTGTAGCATAATCCGGGGATGTCACACCCTCACCTCTATCACCAAAGGTCATTGAAGGCGGGACCAATCGGTGAAGGTGTAGATAGGAGGAGGAGGAAATCTAGTTGTGTGGAAGACTTCTTGGGGTGAGGAAAGACAACATGATCTTAGCTTGATGAGTGAATATGATATGAATAACGGTTTTGCTATTTCTCATGCACTGGAATTTTTTTTGCTTTAGTCATTTTGTTCTTCTTCTTTCCTTCTTCCCAACCTCGCGAGAGAAGAACAACACCACTATCTATTTTACGAAAAGTTATGGTCTGACTGTTTATCTTAGAGGAAAGTTATAACCCCGTTATTTATCATAGGGATTGGGGTGCGGGGGATTGTCGAAGGTTTTCACCGATGGTGCAAGGCCCAGATCATGATCGAGGTGGTGGTTAGCAACGCCCGTGGGGGAAGGTTGAGAGAAGAGCATGATGGTGAGGCGGTGCACCATAGCTCCCCCCGACCGTGCGGCGGCGCGGGTGGAGGCAGGCGGATGTGGCAGGGTAGGGCGTAGGTAGGAGGAATGCGGGAGGAAGAAGATGAATAAGTCGCCGCATGATTGAGACCGTTGGATATTAATCGATGGTCAGAAAAGAAAATTGCCGATGAAAACATATTTTCAGGCACCTGTTAAAATAGACGGTCCATACGAATATAAATTCTGCTGATGATGGCAGTAGTTCACTGGAGTAGTATTTCACGCAGAGATTAAGCAGGACCATAGTGCCACAGTAGATCTCATGCGACGCGTGAAATATCGCCGTAACCGCAGACCAGTGGTGCTGGAGACGAGCGAGAGCGAGATAAAAGACGCAGGCGGCGGGCATGCGCCGAATCTTTGACCCCTGCCTGAGGCCTGATGCACGCTGGCCCCGCCCTACTAACCACCGCCGACTCCTTTTTGCGCCACTCGGTATGAAGCCTTTGGCGCCAAAACTCGGCGCGGAGATGATGATTTTGGCGCCAAGAGTGGGTCGACCCGGCCGGCAAGGACAAAGGGGCCCTGCTTGCTCGATGGCGCCAGCTTCTGATCCAAAAGAAGAGATAAACGCAGTGCCAAGTACTGCTAGGCGGAGTAGCCGCACAGCGACTCCACGAGCTGTAACATCGTCGGTGTAGTCACAAAGCTAGCTGCTCCTGGAGATGATCAGTGCCTACTTGCTAGTTAGCTAGCTGCAGCACTGTGGCAAGGTCAGCTCCACTGACCGCCGTTGTACATTCCAAAATCTATAGTTGGCGATATATGGTCGAATAAAAGAGGGAGATAGTCGTCCAGCTCATGACCGAAATGCAAGAGATGAGAAAAAAATAGTCTCACTTTGACACCAAAATTTCTTAAGCCAAAATAATGCTTGAATTGTTTCATGTTAGTTAGGCCAGCTCCTACGCAGACCTCCAAACGGCGAAAAGTCGATGGACGCATCTGCGCCCAGCGCGCACGAGGCTATTGACCCCAAACGGACGTGTCCCGCCTCGAGCTTCTCTTCTTGGAACATGTTCGACGCCGGGTCCTGCCCCAGCTCGGCCGCCGCACGCCGCTTCGGTCACCGTCATGGTGACATGTCCACAATGTTGAAAATATGAGCAATTTATCAGAAAATTTTATTAACAGAAAAAATAGATAAATCATGACTATCATAATAGAGATGAAACAAGTCATATTATAAAGATGAGACAACAAATTGCATGTAATAATAGAGATGAAACGAGTCATATAATATAAAGATGAGACAACAAATTGCATGTGCACATATGAACTAAAAAAAACATATGTAGAACGTAGGCAAGAACCAGAAACGGTAGAGTAAGAAACTGAGGTAAGATATTAAGCACAAAGAACACGAAGACATACGGAACAGCGGCGGAAGCACTTGTCTTGGGGTCGGTGTTCTCGCCACCCAAGTCGTCAGATGTTGTCGACGTCGAGGAAGAAGTTGTCGTCGGGCAAGTAGTTGTTGGAATCCGTGATGAAGAAGTCAGTAGTCACGCGGAGCGCTCTTCAAAAACCTTATCACCCTTTTCCCGTTCAGGACTCAAAGAGGTGCAGTTACCCGACCTGCGGTGTACGCTGCAAGCCGGGGTGAGTAAGACAGCAGCAGCACAGAGATTAGAACCGATGGCGAGAGGAAGAAGAATTTCTTATGCGTATCTTTGGAGAGGAGCGGCCTCCTTTTATAGGCGCAAGAGAAGGAGACGAGAGGCCAGAGTTAGGGTCAGCTCATTCCCGCAACTCGCGGTACGTCGTGACGAGGCGAGGCGGGCGGCGGAGGAGGAGGAGCGCGCGTGTATGTCTCTCTTGTTGTCATGCTCATACATGTTAACAATCAGACTCATATAGGTGTGTTCTTCAAAAGATGTTTTGCACGACAGCATCTCTGCTTCAATAAGCCACTTAGAACATATTAAGATGTATATCGACCTTCGATTCAGTTTAGAAAGTATTATATCTTCATGGAGTGGTATTATCAATGGTAAGGATACTTTCCTCTCAGTTGACCAACAACTTGTCTTCCACATCTAATTCATGGGATCTCCAATCACATATAATAGGTTACCAGTGTGAACAACTCATATTGTGGGTATCATACCCATCTTCTTTGATGCATTATCTATCACATTACATGATAGGCCCTTAGTAAAAGGATATGGCGGATTTTTAGATGTTTGGATATAATGTAATGCAATAACTCCGGAGTTTCTCATTTTCGTGACAGATTTTAACCTTCTATGAACGTGTCTTGATGACTTCATGTTATCCTTTGAGCTGCTCACTTTCGTGATCACAGTTTGATTGTCGTAGTTCATAAGGATACCTGGTACATGTTTCTCAATAACTGGCAAGTCATTCAAGAGCGTGCGAAGCCAATCTGTTTCGAATGTAGCTGTATCTAGTGTTGTGAGTTCATCTTCCATTGTTGACCTCGTTAAGACGGTCTACTTGCAAGACTGCTAAGAAACAACGCCACCTCCATGAGTGAATACATATCCACTCGTGACCTTTATCTCATTAGCATGTGAGATCCAGTTTGAGTCACTATACCCTTCAAGCACCTTTGGGTGTCAAGTTTAGTGAATTCCATAATTCGCAGTGCCTTTCAAATAAGCAAAACTCTCTCTAGAGCTTTTCAATGCACATCTCTTGGTTTTAAGACAAACCAACTCAGTTTGGTAACATCAAAAGAGATGTCAGGTCTTGTAGCACTGGCTAAGTACATAAGCGAGCCAATAATCTAAGAATATTTCGATTGATCTCTAGCAATTCTTCGATTCTTTCGAAGCAGCACGTTGGCATCATATGGTATTGGAGAGGGCTTGCAGTCACTATAGCCAAAGCGACTTGAGATCTTTTCCACATAGTGAGATTGAAGCAATGTAATCCCACCATCATCGTCTCTCAACAACTTGATGTTCTGAATGACATGAGCCACTCCTAAATCCTTCATCCCAAAACAGTTAGATAGGAAACCCTTGACCTCCTTAATAACATTCACATTTGTTCCGAAAATCAGTATGTCGTGAACATACAAGTAAAGGATAACTCCCTCACCCCACCATGGCGATAGTACACACATTTATCAGCTTTGTTTGCACAAAGCCTGCAGCTATTAAAGTTCTTTCAAACTTCTCATGCCACTGCTTGGGTGCTTGCTTAAGTCCATACAAAGACTTCAGCTACTTGCACACTTTTCCTTCGTGACCATCTACTTCAAACCCATGTAGTTGTTCCATGTAAATTTCCTCATCCAACTCTCCATTTAGGAAAGCAGTCTTAACATTCATTTGATGAACGAGAAAACCATGTGAGGCAGCTAGTGAGAGTAGTACTCGAATAGTGGTCAGTCGGTCCACAGGTGAGTAAGTGTCAAAGAAGTCTTCACCTTCCTTTGGGGTATAACCCTTAGCCACGAGTCGTGCCTTGTACTTCTCGATAGTACTATCAGGCATAAGCTTCTTCTTGAATACCCATTTGCATCCTATAGATTTACATCGATAAGAACAATCAGTTATCTCCCAAGTTTCATTTGCCAAGATGGAATCCATCTCACTACGGACTTCTTCCTTCGAGTAGTCAGCATCTTCAGATGCATAGGCCTCTGAAATAGAACTCGGAGTGTCATCTATGAGATACACAAGAAAATCATCACTAAAGGACTTTGCAGTCCTCTGTCTCTTGCTCCTGGTAGGAACTGCATTGTTCTCCTCCACAGAATTTTCAAAGTGTTCCATCGAAATGGTAGCTTTGGTACTTGTAACGAATTCATGATTCGATGAACTAGGCATCTCCTGATTAGATCAGGTGGCCATATCATTCATGGAAAGATATCTTCGAAGAAAGTCGCATCATTTGACTCCATGATTGTACCGACATGCATGTGAGATACCTCAGATTTTATAACCAAGAATCTATAGCCAATGCTATGAAAAGCATATCCCAGTAAAACACAATCCGCAGTTTTTGGTCCCAGCTTGCGCTTGTTCGGAATTGGTACATTGACTTTCGCCAAACAACTCCAGCTTCGTAAATAAGAGAGTTTTAACCTTTTCTTTTCCCATTCCTTGAATGGAGTCATATATTTGTTCTTTGTGGGAACTCGGTTTAGGACATGAGATGCAGTAAATATCGCCTCCCCCCACCATGCCTTGGAGAGACCCGATGTGTTTAACATGGCGTTAACCAAATCAGTTAGAGTACGGTTCTTTCTTTCGGCTACCCCATTTGACTGAGGTGAAAGGCGTCCTCTCATGGATTATACCATGTTCCGCACAGAAGGAATCAAATTAATTTGAGAAATACTCTCCACCACGAACAGACCTAAATCTCTTGATCTTTCGATCAAGTTGGTTTTCCACTTCAGCTGTATAGATCTTGAAATAGTTCAAAGCCTCATACTTAGATTTTAGAAGATACACATGGTAGTATCCAGTGGAGTCATCAATTAACATCATGAAATATTTCTTTCCACCTTTTGTCAAAATACCATTCATTTCACATAGATCTGAATGTATGAGCTCTAGTGGTGCAAGGTTTCTCATTTCCGCGGTCATGTGAGACTTACGAGGTTGCTTAGCTTGCATACCAACTTGACACTTAGATTCCTTGACAGTGCTGAAACTAGGGATTAAGTTCAATTTGGCTAGTCGCGACATGCAACCAAAATTAATGTGACACATATGTGAATGCCACATATTTGACTCATTATTGTTGCAAACATGATTAACAACTTTAATGCAAACATCTGACAAGGATAAACGGAACAAGTCTCCTGACTCATAGCCTTTACCAACAAAAGTTCCAAACTTGGATATTACAGATTTATTCGACTCAAAGACAAGCTTGTAGCCATCTCTACATAGAAGAGATCCGCTAACAAGATTTTTATTGACAGAGGGGACATAATGCATGTTCTTCAGCCGCACGGTCTTTTCCGAAGTAAACTTCAGATCGACCGTGCCAACACCACGAAGAGAAGCACTTGGACCATTGCCCATAAGTAGGGTGGAAGTCTCTCCGGTCTAATAAGACGAAAACATGGAAATATCACCGCATACATGCACATTAGAACCCGTGTCAATCAACCAATTGGAGGAATGACATACTAAAAGAATAGTGGGGAATATACCATAGCCACCATCCTTCACGTTAGTGTCACCAATGACAACATTAGCAGTCTTGCGGCCTTTCCCAAGATGACGCTTGTCATACGATTAGGGAAACTAGGAGCCCAATGGTCAGGATCTCCGCACACATGTCAAACACCTTTCTTCTTGTCATTCTTCTTCTTGAAGGAGGTGTGTTGTACAACCCTTTTCTTCCCATTAAACTTTGCTTTACCATCAAAATTGCCCTTTTTCTCGAACTTGTGGGACTGGAAGTTTTTCTTGTGTACCAGATTGGTACTAGATCCTCCCTCAATACCTCGAGCATGTGTGTCTTTTGCTCTCGCCTTATCTTCCACATCAAGAGTACCAATGAGATCCAGAATGGAAAACTCCTGCCTCTTATGCTTCATTAAGGTAGCAAAGTTCCTCCACGACGGAGGAAGCTTAGTGATGATGCCTCCGGCAACAAACTTGTCCGGTAGCATACAATTGAAGTGTTCAAGTTCTCTAGCAAATGATTGTATCTCGTGAGCTTGCTCATAACCACGGAGCGCTCTTTAGTCATCATGTAGTCATAGAATTGTTCCATGATGTACAACTCAGTGCCAACATCCGAGACCCCAAACTTGGCCTCGAGTGTATCCCACATATCTTTTCCATAATCAACTCACGCATAAGCATCAACTATGTTCTCACCAAGAACAGTCAAGAGAGCAGCCTTAAACAGGGTATCCATTCTCTGAAAAGCTTGTTCCTATTGAGCATCATAATCTCCTTTTGGTTTGCCAAGAGTGACGTCATAGCAGCTCATGGTTTGAAACCATAGAACGGCTCTTACGCGCCACCTCTTATAGTGGATACCCTCAAACATAGGAGGTCTCATGGAAGCAGCAAAACCACTCGGGGTAAATTGCCTATGATAAGGTTTTTGGATTGTTGGAAATATGAGCAATTTACCATATGATTTTATTAACAGAAAAGGTAGATAAAACATGACTATCATAATAGAGATGAAACAAGTCATGTAATATAAAGATGAGAGAGCAAATTGCATGTGCACATATGAACTAAAAGAGAACATATGTAGAACACAGGCTAGAACCAAAAATGATAGAGTAAGAAACTGAGGTAAGATATTAAACACAGAGAACACGAAGACATATGGAACACCGGCAGAAGCACTTTCTCTTGGGGTCGGTGTTCTCGCCAGCCATGTCGTCGAAGAGGTTGTCGACGTCGGGGAAGTAGTCGTTGGAATCCCTGATGAAGAAGTGAGTAGTCGTGCAGAGTGCCCCACAAAAACCCATGGCGAGAGGAAGGAGAATTTCTAATGCGTATCTCTGAAGAGGAGCGACCTCCCTTTTATAGGCACAAGAGAAGGAGGCCAGAGGCCAGAGTTCGGCTCGGCTCATTCCCGCAACCCATCGTGCGTCGTGACGAGGCGAGGTGGGAGGCAGCGGAGGAGGAGCACACATGTATGTATCTCTTGTTCTCATGCTCATACATGTATGGAAACATCCTCCCTTATAAGGAGGTCGAGCTCCCATCAAACTAGCAATGTGGGACTAAACTTTGGTTCCACCTCTTCCCTCGCACGAATGGGCTTGATAACCCACAAGTGTAGGGGATCGCAACAATTTTCGAGGGTAGAGTATTCAACCCAAATTTATTGATTCGACACAAGGGGAAGCGAAAGAATATTCTCAAGTATTAGCAGCTGAATTCAACCACACCTGAAAGATTAGTGTCTGCAAGCAAAGTATGAGTAGCAAAGTGGTATGATAGCAACGGTGCCAGAAAAGGGTCTATTGACAGCAGACTATTCCTAACTTGTTGTATCAATGGCGCGATAAAATGGCACGTTGACGGGGGACTATTCTTGAGAATAATGCTTCCCCATCTACGGCTCTAGAAAAGTCTTGCAACAGGTAACAGCAAAGTAGCAAGTAAGAGCACCAGTGACAATAGTAGTAGGAGCAGTAGTAACAGCAGTAGTGACAGCGGTAGTAGCAGCAATAGTAACAACATAGAACAGTAGTAAAAGACTCGCAGGCAGTGGATCGGTCATGGATGAGTATGCCGGATGTGATTCATCATGTAACAGCTATAACACGGAGAGATAAGTAACTAGCTCCCATTCGTCAATCTAATGTAGGCATATATTTCGTATGTAGTCATACGTGCTTAGGGAAAAGAACTTGCATGACATCTATTGTTCATCCCTCCCGTGGCAGCGGGGTCCTAATGGAAACTATGGGATATTAAGGTTCTCCTTTTAATAAAGAACCGGACCAACTCATTGACACTCGGTGAATACATGAACTCCTCATACTATGGTCATCTCCGGGAGTGGTTTCGGCTATTGTCACTCGAGGGTTGCCGAGTCATAACACATAGTAGGTGACTACAACTTGCAAGATAGGATCTAAAACACACATATATTGGCGACAACATAATAGGTTCAGATCTAAAATCATGGCACTCGGGCCCTAGTGACAAGCATTAAATATGGCAAAGTAGTAGCAACATCAATCTCAGAACATAGTGGATACTAGGGATCAATCCCCATCAAAACTAACTCGATTACATGATAGATCTCATCCAACTCATCACCGTCCAGCAAGCCTACGATGAGATTACTCACAAACGATGAAGAGCATCATGGAATTGGCGATGGAGGAAGGTTGATGATGACGATGGCGACGATTTCCCTCTACGAAGCCGAGAACGGACTCCAGATCTGCCCTCCACATGAAGAACATGAGGTGGTGGCGCCTCCGTATCGTAAAACGTGATGAATCCTTCTCTCTGATTTTTTCCGGGCGAAACGGAATATATAGAGCTGAGATTGGAGGCGGTGGAGCCTCGTGGGCCCCACAAGCCCTCATGGCGCGGCCAGGGGGTGGCCGTGGCCCATGGGCTTGTGGCCCACTGGCACACCCCCTCCGGTGGATCATTGCGCAGGTATTTTTCATTAATTCCAGAAAAATTGTCCGTAAATTTTGAGGTCATTCCGAGAACTTTTATTTCTGCACAAAAACAACACCATGGCAATTCTGCTGAAAACAACGTTAGTCCGGGTTAGTTCCATTCAAATCGTGCAAATTAGAGTCCAAAACAAGGGCAAAAGAGTTCGAAAAAGTAGATACGACGGAGACGTATCAACTCTCCCAAGCTAAAAGCCTTGCTTGTCCTCAAGCAATTTAGTTGACAAACTGAAATAGACAAAAGAAAAACTTTGACGAACTCTATTTTATCTTGTTGTTGCAACTATGTCTAACTCATAACCAGAATTTCAGCAAGATCACAAGCAAACCACATAAGCAAATGACATCTAGGTGTCACGGTAAACTCATATCAATGGCATAATCAACTAGCGAGCAAATAATAATAAGCCTCAAATGTCAACACTTCAATCAAAACAACATGAAGCAGTACAAATAGATGGTATCTCGCTAGCTCTTTCTGAGACCGCAAAACATAAATGCAAAGCACCTTCAAAGACCAAGGCTCTCTAAACATTGTAATTCAAGGCAATGAAGATCCAGTCACAGTCATACTCAACACAGTTAAAAGCAATGCATAAAAACGATAGAGGTGCTCTCTAATTGGTGCTTTTATAAGAGGAGGTTGACTCAACAGGAACATAAATAGACAGGCCCTTCGCAGAGGGAAGCATTGATTTCCAGAGGTGCCAGAGCTCAAGCTTTTAAAACAGAGATAATAATTTTGGGTGGCATGTTTTCATTGTCACCGCAATGACTAAGAGTTCTCAACATCTTCCACGCTACACATGCTATAGGCGGTTCCCGAACAGAAAAGTAAAGTTTTGACTCCCCCACCACCAATCAATCACACTCCACGACTAGCCGAATCTCGGGTACCGTCCATACCAACATCAATCCTCGGGGAGTTTTGTTTGCAATTATCTTTTCGATTTGAGCATGGAACTGGGAATTCCAATTACCGACCCCTTTCTCGTGAATGATAGTGAATAAACACATATCGAGGATAACACGCCTAGCATGGAAGATACTAATAGCCCCCTGTCACCACATGAGCGGTTCTAGCATGCAAAACAGATTATTTCTTGAAGGTTTAGAGAGTGGCACATGCAAATTTACTTGGAACAGCAGGTAGATACCACACATAGGTAGGTATTGTGGACTCATATGGAACAACTTTGGGTTTATGGAAGTGGATGCACAAGAAGCATTCCCGCTTAGTACAAGTGAAGGCTAGCAAAAGACTGGGAAACGACCAACTAGAGAGCAACAATAGTCATCAAAATGCATTAAGATTAACTAACATTTAGTGGAAGCATGAGTAGGACATAAATCACCATGAACATGAACATCATAGAGGCTATGTTTATTTTGTTTCAACTACATGCATGAACATGCGCCAAGTCAAGCCACTTGAAACATTCAAAGGAGGATACCATCCTATCATACTACAATACAGTCATCTCAAAATTCATGTGGGCAAGCAAGACAAACCATTATAAGCTCCTAGCTAAGTAAGCATGGCATAAGCAACTATGATCTCTAAGTTGTCATTGCAAACATGTTTCTCTCACAACAAAGCTGAATGAGGCATGATGAGCTAGTCATATTTACAAAAACAAAATAGATCGAGTTCACACCATCTTTTCCAGGCTCATTCACTTCATCATATATCGTCATTATTGCCTTTCAGTTGCACGACCGAACGATGTGAACAATAATAAGCGTGCTCGTGCATTGGACTAAGCTAGAATCTGCAGGCAAACACAAAGGAGAAGACAAAGTAATATGGCTCTTTGAAAGCTAAACAGGTATGCATGCAAGAGCCACTAAACATTGTAACCAATATCTTCTACCTTGACTCAAAGAAAAAGAAACTATTTACACGGGAAAGCTCTCAACAAGCAAAAGAAGAAAAAGAAAATCTTTTTGGGTTTTCTCAAACTAGATAGACACACTAAACGAAAACGAGAAAAAGAAAATAAACTAGCATGGATGATAAAGTGGCAAAGTATGAACATCGGCTAACAAAGTGAAAGCATAAGTAAGAATATAAAGTCGGTGAGAACACGTACTCCCCCAAGCTTAGGCTTTTGGACTAAGTTGGTATTCTCCCAAGGAGGAAAATAACCAGCTCCGGGGTACTCCAGAGTGTACTGAGGATGCCAGTTCTGTGTGAGCTCCTCTGGCTCCCACTGATAAACTGGCGTCTGGTACTCGACTGGCGGCTCGGGAACGGGCACGTGTGGTTGGGCTAGGCCCCAATATGCGTAGATGTCTGAGGGCATAATAGTGTACCTGCCTGCATGAAGATTGAACAAAGAAGGAGCAGGCAAAGTAATAGTCTCACGAGTAACCTGACTAAATACCAGGTTATAAATCATCCTTCTATTTATATCTCTATCAAGAAAGTCATGGCGAACCATGCTATCGTAATCTAGATATCTCTCGGGAAGAAGAATCTCTTATTCCTCTTCCAGTATAATAGGTATCTCAAAGTGTCTAGCAAGACGAGTAGCATAGATACCTCCATAAACAACACCTTTAGAACGGTTCAGGTTCAACCGTTGAGCTACTATAGCACCCAAGCTATAAGTTTTATCGTTATAAAGGGCTTCGCACAAGATCGCAAGATCTGGGGAACTAAGTGACCCAGCTTTCCCACGGCCAATCAAACATTTTCCCACAAATAGTGAGAAGTACCGAAGCACGGGAAAATGTATGCTAGCACCTCTAGCGCAAACACTCATCTCTCCTCTCTTACGGCAATTGTATCGATGAAAGCTTTCAAGTCCCGTGGACGAGGTTCATGAATATCCCCAACATAAGGTAATTTTCAAACATTGCAAAAATCCTGGAGTGACATGCGCTGGGGATATCATAAAGTTTAAACTCAACCATAAGAGGATTCTTCCTCGGATAGAAGTTAAAGCTTTGTACGAAGATATTAGTGAGGAGGAGGTATTGCAGACACTTATCTTCGATGAAGGCGGTAAGGTCTGCATTTTCCACCAAGTGATAAAAGTCCTCATAAATTCGAGCGTTGCGTAAGAACACGTCGCTTGGCCACTCGCACGCTCGAACTTCTGCGACTCGAGGGACCAGATACTTGGGCTTCTTCTCACTCCCATCATCCTTGGGGTCACGGCTTGAAGAGCCTCTTAAGAACCTCCTCATCTTTTCCCTTTTTTATCTGAAAATTTCTGAAATTTTTAGTGATTCTAAGGAAAAGTGAATAAGGCTCAACAAAACTCATAGTAACTACTCCCACAAGTGCCTAGAGGCCATACTACGCATCAAAACTACTAGGGACCTGCTAAAATTAGTATGCAAAGCTCAAGAACATGGTCACCAAGGCAGCAAAAATACGCGGAGTATAAGGCACTAGAGCAAAAACTAATTGGACCAATGGAGGAGTCACTTACCAAGGAGTAATTTCCCCAAAACAGTTCGGAGAATGGTGATTTGAGCAAAGAGATCGAAAATCCCCGCAAGAGGAGCAAGAACACGGGTTTGAGCTGTGAAACGATTTTTTCTGGAGGTAGGAGAACCAGATGAGAGCAAGAATGAGTGGAGGGGGTGCCTATGGGCCCCACAAGCCTGGGTGGCGCGGCCAGGGGGGTTGCCCGCGCCGTCAGGGCTTGTGGCCCACTCGTGCAGCCTCCAGACAAGCTCTTTGCCTCAGAATTTTTCAAAAAATCCAGAAAAAATCATACTTGATTTTCATGACGTTCGGAGAACTTTTATTTTCGGGGTACTTTTCTACCGGATGCTAAAACAGAAAACAGGGAAAACTAAACTAAGTCTATCATTTATCTTCTAAGCAACCTAAAGTGAAAGCTTGGAACAGAGGTTTGTGACTCCTTGATTCATCCATCTCATGCTCATCGAAAGAAATCCGTCAATGGGGTTGATCAAACCTGTGTGACAAACCTTTTCGAATCGCAAAAGAGAATGAAGAATTTTTGAACAGTCACTAGGTCACCTCAATGGGGATGTGTATCTCCCCAACAAGCAAATCATACTTTATCTTGACACGAGGAATAGGGCATTCAAAGCTCCCAATAAGAATCGATGAAGTTTTTTCGATAACATTGATGCAATGTACTCGATATTGTTTCTTCGGAACGTGCACCGTATGCTCATTACTGTTGACATGGAAAGTGACATTGCCTTTGTTGCAATCTATAACAGCCCCTGCGGTGTTTAAAGAGGGTCTTCCAAGGATGACCGCCATGGCATCGTCCTCGGGAATATCCAAGATAACAAAGTCTGTTAAGATAGTGACATTAGCAACCATGACAGGCACATCCTTGCAAATGCCGATAGGGAAAGCAGTTGATTTGTCGGCCATTTGCAGAGAGATTTTAGTGGGAGTCAACTTATCCAGTTCAAGTCTATGATAAAGAGAGAGAGAGGCATAACACTAACACCGGCTCCAAGGTCGCATAACGCAGTTCTAACGTAGTTGCCTTTAATGGAGCAAGGTATAATGGGCACACCAGGATCACCTAGTTTCTTAGGAGTTCCACCCTTGAAGGTATAATTAGCAAGCATGGTGGAAATCTCAACCTCAGGTATCCTCCTTTTATTAATCACAATATCTTTCATGTACTTGCATACACAGACATTTTGAGCATATCTGTCAAACGCATGTGCAGAAAGACACGTCTAATCATTTCAACGAAGCGCTCAAAATCATCATCATCCTTTTTCTTGGATGATCTGGGAGGAAAGGGCATGGGTTTCTGAACCCATGGTTCCCTTTCTTTACCATGCTTCCTAGCAGCGAAGTCATTATTATCGTATCTCTTATTCTTGGGCTCTGGGTTATCAAGATCAACAGGTTCAATCTCCACATCCTTTTCATTGCTAGGTTGAGCATCATCATGATCATCACTATTTATATTATCATTAAGCTCATGTTCATCACCAGATTGTGTTTCAACATCAGAAACAGAGGCATCGTTTGGACTGTCAGGGGTAGTAGCAACAGGGTTGCTAGCGTGCAGGTTCCTATCATCTTTCTTCTTCTTTCTAGGATGACTAGGTGCATGAGTGCTAACTCCTTGAGAATCTTGTTCAATTCTCTTCGGATGACCCTCGGGATACAAAGGTTCCTAGGTCATTCTATTGCCTCTAGTGACGACTCTAACGAAATTGTCATTCAACTCATCGAGCAAGTCATTCTGAGCTTTAAGTACTTGTTCTACCTGAGTAGTAACCATAGAGGCATGTTTACTCAGAAGCTTAAGATCATTGACGTTTCTGTCCACACAAGCACTTAAATGACTGAGCATACGAGCATTCTGTTCCAATTGTCTGCTAACATAATCGTTTAAATTCTGTTGTTTGGCAACAAAGTTATCAAATTCATCCAGGCATAAGCTAGCAGGTTTATCAAAAGGAATATCACTCTCATCAAACCTACGCAGAGAATTTACTTCTACTACCTGTATCGGGTTATCGAGACCATGGATCTCTTCGATAGGTGGTAGATTTTTGACATCTTCATATTTAATGCCTTTCTCTCGCATAGATTTCTAGGCTTCTTGCATATCTTCAGGACTGAGGAATAGAATACCTCTTTTCTTCGGAGTTGGCTTAGGAGGTGGTTCGGGAATAGTCCAAGCATTCTCATTGCACAAGATGTTATTCAGTAGAATCTCACCTTGTTCTACAGTTCGTTCCCTAAAAACACAACCAACACAACTATCTAGGTGGTCTTTGGAAGCATCGGTGAGTCCATTATAGAAGATATCAAGTATTTCATTCTTCTCAAGAGGGTGATCAGGCAAAGCATTCAGTAGCTGGATGAGCCTCCCCCAAGCTTGTGGGTGACTCTCTTCTTCAGCTTGAGCAAAGTTGTATATTTCCTGCAAGGCAGCTTGCTTCTTATGGGCAGGGAAATATTTTTCAGAGAAGTAGTAGACCATATCCTGGGGGCTACGCACACAACCAGGAGCAAGAGAAGTGAACCAAGTCTTAGCATCATTCTTTAGCGAGAAAGGAAACAGCTTGAGGATATAGTAGTGGCGGATCTTTTCCTCACTAGTGAATAGGGTGGCTATATCGTGCAGTTTGGTAAGATGGGCTACAACTGTTTCAGACTCATAACCGTGAAAAGGATCAGATTCGACATGAGTGATTAACTCAGGGTCGATAGAGAATTCATAATCCTTATCGGTCACAAAGATAGGCGAAGTAGCAAATTTTGGGTCATATTTCATCATAGCGTTCAGAGATTTTTCTTTCCACTTGCGCAGTAATTTCTCAACATCATAGCTATCCTTACACGCAAGAAAATCCTCAGCTATCTCTCCCTCCATAACATAGCATTCAAGCATAACAGGCAATTCAGGCATAGTAGCAGGTTCTACTTCAATAGTATCAGCAATTTCAGAAGTATCATCACATCTAGCAGCTACTCTAACAATTTGTGCATCAAGGAACGCACCTAGTGGCAAAGCAGTATGAGGCATAGCATCATGAGGCATAGTATCAAGCATAGCATCATCAGGCATAGTATCAAGCATAGCATCATCATAAGCATCATGGGCAGCAGAAGTAGCATCATCAAGCACACGCGACATATCAAGATTTCTAGCAGGAGGTGATGTCGCAAACTTACTCATAACTGAAGGTGAATCAAGTGCAGAGCTAGATGGCAGTTCCTTACGTGTCCTCGTAGTGGAAGGCACGACTTTAGTTCTTGGATCTATCGGATTCCTCATAATGACCAGCAAACGTAAATCCCAAGTGACTCAAAGAATATAGATGTGCTTCCCCGGCAACGGTGCCAGAAAATAGTCTTGATAACCCACAAGCGTAGGGGATCGCAACAGTTTTCGAGGGTAGAGTATTCAACCCAAATGTATTGATTCGACACAAGGGGAAGCGAAAGAATATTCTCAAGTGTTAGCAGCTGAGTTATCAATTCAACCACACCTGAAAGATTAGTGTCTGCAAGCGAAGTATCAGTAGCAAAGTGGTATGATAGCAACAGTGCCAGAAAAGGGTCTGTCGACGACATACTATTCCTAACTTGTTGTATCAATGGCGCTAGAAAATAACACGTTGACGGGGGACTATTCTTGAGAATAATGCTTCCCCGGCTACGGCTCCAGAAAAGTCTTGCAACAGGTAACATCAAAGTAGCAAGTAACAGCAGTAGTGACAGCAATAGTAGCAACAGTAGTAACAGCGGTAGTGACATCAGTAGTAGCAGCAGTAGTAACAGCAGAGACCAGTAGTAAAAGACTCGTAGGCAGTGGATCGGTGATGGATGAGTATGCGAGATGTGATTCATCATGTAACAGCTATAACACGGAGAGATAAGTAACTAGCTCCCGTTCGTCAATCTAATGTAGGCATGTATTCCGTATGTAGTCATACGTGCTTAGGGAATAGAACTTGCATGACATCTATTGTCCATCCCTCCCGTGGCAGCGGGGTCCTAATGGAAACTTCGGGATATTAAGGTTCTCCTTTTAATAAAGAACCGGACCAACGCATTAACACTCGGTGAATACATGAACTCCTCATACTACGTTCATCTCCGGGAGTGGTTTCGGCTATTGTCACTCCGGGGTTGCTGGGTCATAACACATAGTAGGTGACTAGAACTTGCAAGATAGGATCTAAAACACACATATATTGGCGACACCATAATAGGTTCAGATCTGAAATCATGGCACTCGGGCCCTAGTGACAAGCATTAAGCATGGCAAAGTAGTAGCGACATCAATCTCAGAACATAGTGGATACCAGGGATCAATCCCCGTCAAAACTAACTCGATTACATGATAGATCTCATCCAACTCATCACCGTCCAACAAGCCTATGATGAGATTACTCACGAACGATGAAGAGCATCATGGAATTGGCGATGGAGGAAGGTTGATGATGACAATGGTGACGATTTCCCCTCTCCGGTGCCCAGAACGGACTCGAGATCTGCCCTCGAGATGAAGAACAGGAGGTGGCGGCGCCTCTGTATCGTAAAACGCGATGAATCCTTCTCTCTGATTTTTTTCCGGGCGAAACGGAATATATAGAGCTAAGATTGGAGGCGGTGGAGCCTCGTGGGCTCCACAAGCCTCATGGCGCGGCCAGGGGGGTGGCCGCGGCCCCTCGGCTTGTGGCCCACTGGCACTCCCGGTGGATCTTTCCGCAGGTATTTTTCATTAATTTCAGAAAAATTCTTCGTAAATTTTCAAGTCATTCCGAGAACTTTTATTTCTCCACAAAAACAACACCATGACAATTCTGCTAAAAACACCATGCAAATTAGAGTCCAAAACAAGGGCAAAAGAGTTTGGAAAGGAAGATACGACGGAGACGTATCAGGGCTCCGTGGGCCTCTAGGATTTATTAGGAATTTCTGAATTTTATTGGGCTAACCCAAAATAGACAAAAAATCCAGCACCCAACTCGCTTGTCACCGTCGTCCCCTACCCCAAACGGACGCCCCGCCGCGAGCTCTCCATCTCGTCATGGACCATGTATGACTCGGCCCGCCGATCTCATCCTCACGTTTGTCGGAGCCGCCTTCTCCATCGTGATGTCCCGGCATGCTCGTGCTCTCGCAACAGCTCGCCCGCCCGCCCGCCCTGCCTAGGCCCCACCGCCCGTGCTCACACACGCGCCCGCTCCTCCTCGCCACGCGTTGAGCTTCCCCGCCCAGCCCGCGCAGCTCGCCCATGCTCTACGTCGCGACCTCGCCTTGCGTGGCCCGCGCTTTGCCTCGCCCGCTTGCCATCTCCTTTGTGCCCTGCTTGTCGGAGCTACGACAACGAGGTGTTGTTGGAAATATGCCCTAGAGGGAATAATAAAGTAGTTATTATTATATTTCCTAGTTCATGATAATTATTTATTATTTATGCTACAATTGTATTAACCGGAACCGTAATACATGTGTGAATATATAGATCACAATGTGGCCCTCGTGAGCCTCTAGTTGGCTAGCTCGTTGATCAATAGATGATCATGGTTTCCTGATCATGGACATTGGTTGTCATTCATAACGGGATCACATCATTGGGGAATGATGTGATGGACAAGACCCAATCCTAAGCATAGCACTAAATCGTGTTGTTCGTCTCATAAAGCTTTTGTAATGTCAAGTATCATTTCCTTAGACCATGAGATTGTGCAACTACCGGATACCGTAGGAGTGATTTGGGTGTATCAAACGTCACAACGTAACTGGATGATTATAAAGGTGCACTACATGTATCTCCGAAAGTGTTTGTTGGGTTGTACGAATCGAGACTGGGATTTGTCATCCCGTGTGACGAAGAGGTATCTCTAGGACCACTCGGTAATCGATCATCATACTGAGCTCAATGTGACTAAGGAGTTAGTCACGGGATGATGTGTTACGAAACGAGTAAAGAGACTTCCCGGTAACGAGATTGAACAAGGTATAGGGATACCGACGATCGAATCTCGGGCAAGTATCATACCGGTAGACAAATGGAATTGCATACGGGATTGATTGAATTGCCGACATCGTGGTTCATGCGATGAGATCATTGTGGAACGTGTGGGAGCCAACATGGATATCCATACCCCGGTGTTGGTTATTGACCGGAGAGGTGTCTCGGTCATGTCCGGGTGCTTCCTGAACCGTAGGGTCTACACACTTAAGGTTCGATGACGCTAGGGTTATAGGGAATAGTGTACGTGGTTACCGAAGGTTGTTCGGAGTCCCGGACACCGCGAGGAGTTCCGGAATGGTCCGGAGGTAAAAATTCATATATAGGAAGTGAGAATTTGGTCACCGGGAGTGTTTCTGACGACACTGGTAATGTACCGGGACCACCGGAAGGGTTCCGGGGGTCCACCGACAAGGGCTACCAGCCCCAAGCTGCTACATGGGCTAAAAGTGGATGGGAACCAGCCCCTAAGTGGGCTGGTGCGCCTCCACAATCAGCCCAAGGCGCAACAAGGGGTGGAGGGGCCAAAACCCTAGGCATTGGGAGGCCACCTTGGGCCTCAAGGCCCACCCTAGGGTGCCTCCACCTTGGCCGCCGCCGCAAGGGCCATCTAGGGCTGCTGCACCCTTAGGGTGGGAAACCCTAAGGGTGGGCACCCTCTTCCCTCTCCTCCTATATATAGTGAGGGTTTTGGGGCTGATTTGAGGCAACAATTGCCTCTCTCTCGGCGCAACCCTACTCCTTCTCCTCCTCCTCCTCCTCCTCCGTAGTGCTTGGCGAAGCCGTGTCGGAGTGCCACGTAGCTTCATCGTCACCACGCAGTCGTGCTGTCGGAGCCTCCCTCAACCTCTCGTCCCTCCTTGCTGGAGACGTCACCGGGCTGCACGTGTGTTGAACGCGGAGGCACCGTCATTCGGTGTATAGATCGGAATCCACCGCGATCTGAATCGTTGCGAGTACAACTCCATCAACCGCGTTCTAGCAACGCTTTCGCTTAGCGATATTCAAAGGTATGAAGATGCTTTACCCCTTTGCTCGTTGCTGGTTTTTTCATAGATAGATCCTTGCATGACATAGGATTTTTTTAAAATTACTGCGTTCACCAACAACTGCGTCGGCGAGAGCCGCGGGGGTGACCGGCGGGGTGGCAGGGCACGACGGGTGGCGCGGGGCGAGCTGCGGGGCATATGCAATGACAGGGATCATGACGTGCATACGTTGTTTTGTGGGTGTGGACACGCGCGGACCTACTAAGCAACGAGAGCGTTAGTTTTGTGCCTGCTCGGGAACATTTGTGGCCCAAATTTAGGTCAGGTTTGAGATTGGGACGGACAAAATAGACACCAACGTAGTGAGTTGTTCGTTTGGTTTTTCTAGTTAGGTCTACTTTAAACCCCAAACGGATGTCCGTGGATAAGATGTGATCATGCGTTGGAGTTGGCCTTGCCGTTGAGTACCGCGCAAACTCTTGTATAGTCTAATACTAAGACTACCCACAATGAGAATAATATTGATAGTGACATAGATATCATGTAAACAAAAAAAATTATGATGTAACAGCTAATTAAGAAAAACTATATTGAATGGCATAATTAGTTACTGTTATTATGAGTAACATAACACATATAAAAACAAAACGAGGTTATAAGCTAATAAATGAAAAGTTTAATATTATTACTAAGTAACTTAATAAACTAATAAAATAGATATGTTACTATTTTATGTTACTTTTGTATTATGGATAGCTAGGGTACGATGTTGTTGTGAGCTAGCAGGAGTACCCCTATGCAAAACAGTGCCCTAACCACTTTCTTGAACACAATCCCCAATCACTCCTCCTACGGCCACTACCGGTGCCAATCGGCCATGGTCAGGGCCGGCCCTGGGGGGTCTGCGGGGGCGGCCGCACGGGGCCCAAAAATTTTGAGGGCCGTGTATATATATATATGTATACTAAGTATAGTATTTAATATAGAAAAAATAAATAAAAATCAGGGCCTATTTCGTGTCAGGTTATATGGACCAAGAGGTATTTTATTATTACATGAGTCAGTTAATATAGCAACCACGTACGTAAATATTTTATGTTAAATCGCTGTTGTCAGGATCCATCTGGCATCTGTACGCTGCACGACCGCCGGAAATTCCTACCTGATTGTTGCACGCACGCACTAAGCCAAAACGAATCGGCTCTCTCGTCTCCCTGCAGGCCTGCACGCACGCCGCCATGAATCCCTGCAACGACACGCCGCTGTGATGGACTATTGATCTCTGGCTCTGGCTCTCTCGTCTCCCTACACGCACGTCGCCGTGACGTACTGACGGCCTGCCGCTGTGCCGCGCACACCGACGCTAGCCTCCTGATTCGCGATCTCATCTTTAGAGTCGTCCAACTGTCCAAGACCAAGATCCGCCGGGCTGGGCATGCCGTCATATTGGTAGTTTATGCCCTAATTTTGATTACTTTTAGTGATTCGTTTTTAATTTATAGGTAGTTTATGCCCTAATTTTGTTTCGTATTTATTTATTTTCAGAATTATTATGAAGCCTAAATCAGGTGCTGCTAAAAGAAAAAAGAGGAAAGCAGATCAAAAATTGGTAGATTCACAAAGAGGATCTCTTCCTAAGTTTTTTAAGAGTAACCCGTCCACTTCAAAAAATCCAGATGAGTTGGCGTTAGTTCTTGTAGGAGAACCGAGTAATGTGAATCTAGAAGATGATATCCATATAGAAGACAATGTTGACATCGACGCGGACGATAACAATGTGAGTGATCATGACCATAATTCATCTCCCACGGAATCTGCTACTGTTGATGAATAACCAGTTCATGTGGATATTTATGATCCAGCAAATTAGGCTAGTCTTGATAACAAAGCAAGGGATACAATAGTTGAGAAGGGGAGAGAAGATGATATTACTTTTCCTTTAAATGGCAAGAGAAGACATTTTTCATATGCCCATTACTCTAGAACAATGAGCAACGAAGAGGTACGTGATCGAAAATGTTTTTCCACGTAAAAAAATTATGTTCCATTCTTTTTGCTATTTATTTCGCTAATCTATACTATTTATTTATTTATTTATACTAAGGGGTCCTAAATTTTAGTTTCGCCCTGCGTCAGGACCGGCCCTGGCCATGGTGCACCGGTGTTGTCCAGATTGCTTTACGGAGCAAAAGCAGTAGGGTGTCCCCCCAAAGCGGGGAAGGGTAGGAGCAAAAGCAGGGGCCAAGGAAGGCCGACGCACAGCACAGCATGCCGCCTGTCCCGGCAGGAGGCAGTGTAGCGTAGGCGTAGCGCATGGTCTGGTCCGGCGGGCGTCATCGTGTTTCCTAGGTGTCGTGGCGCCGGCACCGATGCGGTGCAGACCCATCACTTAATTCCCGGGCCTCGCCGGTGGTTGGCCGCTGCAGCAGCAGCGGAACACGTTTTGTTTGGGCCCGGCGTCGCTGCTGCGGGGTGGATGGTGGTGGCGGTGCGCGGTGGAAGCAGAGGCACGCGGACGGCATGTGCCCGGCCCGGTCGCCAAAGCCAGGCTGACACTACTACAGTCTACAGGGCAGGCACGCACCCCTCTCCTATGCTGCTGGAGAGAGAGAGAGGGATGGCGAGGTCCGAGGCTCGAGACAGACCACCCCGGTTCCGTTCCATGGCGCGGGTTCCGACGTGTCGTGTCCCTCTGCGACGACTGTGTTTGCGCGGGGCCCGTGCCACGAGGCATTCCCTCGCTGCCGTGCAGGGGCAGCAAACAAGGCCGCATTTCAACTCAACCGGGCACCAACATTGCTCGGCCTTTTCAGCATTTCTTTTCAAACCCGTCGGTGCAGACTAGTAGTTTTTGTGAGCAAATATTACAGAGGATGGATGGAACGGCACTGAGTAAAGATGACAAGGGAAGGGCCCAAGGGGCAGCAACCTCGTATGTTAATGATGAACGGAAACATTCCCCGTCCGTCCAAGAAGGCTTCAGGCGGACGTCTCTTGGCGTTCAAGCGGAAGCAAGCATGTGACCGACCACGGAACGGCCGGCCAGTGTCCCATTGTGCGCTCGCACGGACACGGATTTCCCAGATTTGGACAGGGTCATATGAACGGACGGCTAGCCTGGCCGCCCTGGCCCCACCCGCAGGCATCCATTAATGGAGTCGTTAAGCTTCGTACGCACGCACCAGTGCCCGCAACATTCGATCCAGCGAGCCATAAATGCGGAATCCACCGGTCGATCCGTCCGTCCGTCGACCGATCGCGACCGGCCTGGCTGCCTGGCTGGCAAGATCGGTCGTGCCGTGCCACACGGCGCAGCGTGCATTGATGATGTACCTGCTGCCACGATCCATGGACCGATCGATCGGTCGGGTCGGTCGATTTGAATGCCTTGGGCGTGAGACTGTTCTTTTCCTGCTGTCACGACCACAACATGCGTGATGCATGCGTACACACACACACTGCCACCTGCGTCGGTCTGCGGTCCTTGCTTGCAACTGTGCCTGCCTGCGCTGCTGGAAGAGCAGTGTGTCCCGGCAGACGCAGGCGGAGTCGTCGGAGCTTCGGACGGAGTGATTAGGAGCTTGATCGACCAGCCATGCATGCACGCGGGCGGCTGTGATCTGATCTGATCTGATCGATCACGAGGCGGCGCAGGCAACCAGTTAATCAGGGAGTATCACGAGTTGCCCGCCCTGTGTTTGTGCTGATGCATTGATAACGATCATCGGTCGATCGATCGTTGCCTGGCCAGGTCACGGATCGCTATCCTCTGACACAGTTTTTTGTTTTCCCCAGTTGCTAAGCAAAGCGAAAGCCAAAAGCCCAAGCCAGCTGCTATTTCTCGCGTGTTCGGGGTAGGGCCACAAACTCTGCCAGCGCGCGGGCCGACAACCATTCGCAGCTGGACATCATACCTTGGGGGCCCACAAACACGCCGCTGTCGCGTCACCAAGCAAATGTTGTGGGCCTCATCTTGTCTGGTTTGTCTTTGGATTAGGCCCGGCCCAGCCCCTCTGCTGGAGTATCGGTTATACACAGTGGCATCAGCGAGGGGACCTCCTATCTGCCGCAATGCCGCTTGTTGCGGCAGATTGGCAGAGGTTCGCACAGGCGGTAGCGCATTTGAACCAATCAATTAAGGCCCTGTTTGGATACTCTAACCGGGTTAAAGGTTAGAGTTAGATTCTAACCCTTAACTAACCCTAAACTAACTCTAACCTAAAAGGTGTTTGGATAAGAAGGTTAGATTGGCAATAAATGCCCTTTCTCAATCATTTGGTTACTTTTGTCTATATTCACTGTCGGATTTGGTGTGGCCGATCGTTGTGTGGCCTTCTCTCCGGAGAAACTGTTGGAGTGCGCCGCCAGATACTCGAGCGAGGTGAGGTCGTCGAACACGTCCGGGAGGCGGCCGGAGAAGCGGTTGTCGGACAAGTCCAACGAGGTGAGTTGTGTGAGCTCGCCGAGGCGTGGGCTCAGCTCGCCGGTGAGCTCGTTGGATGCGAGTGAGAGCTTCCTTAGCCCGGCGAGGCCGAAGAGCTCGTGGGGGAGGACGCCGGCGAAAGAGTTCGAGCCGAGGAAGAGCTCCTCCAGCCACACGAGGCCCGCGAGAGAAGCTCCCGGGATAGGCCCGACGAGGCCACGGCCGGGGAGCCGCAGCGCCGTGACGCGACCGGTGGCGCCGTCGCAGCCCACGCCTTCCCAGTCGCAGCACGAGGCGCCGGACCATGCGGTGCGGAGGAGGGCTCCCTCGCCGCCGAGCTCTCCGGCGAAGCCCCGCAGCGCGCGCAGGTCGTCCGGGTGACACGGCGTCGCGCTCGCCGCCGGGCAGAGGCTGGGGCGGGGCGGGGGGCGGCGGCCGGCGGCTGGGACGGTGAGGAGGGAGCGCGACGGGAGGGACGGGGGGTTGGTGGGAGGATCTGGTGCGGTAAGGAGTGATTTTTTTTCTTTTTTTTGTCCCCACCTAACTCTAACCCAAAAAAGCTCCTCTTGGGTGGGTTAGAGTTTTTGGGTGGGTTAGATGCATCTAACCCAATCTAACCCTACCTGTTTGGATTTTTGAGGGTTAGATAGCTCAACTCTAACCCAATCTAACTTTAAACCTGGGATCCAAACAGGGCCTAAGTGGTGTTGTAGCGGGTGGTGCAAAATTTGAAAAAAATGCAGTATCAGCGATTGAACTCGGTGCCCCTGCTATATAACGCGTATAGCTAACCACCACAGAACGATGCTTGTTATTTACTAATTGGCACCGTGAATGATTCAGAAAGAATTACAGTGACCTATCCAAATATTTTTTCAAAAGAACTGAAAACCTTTTTTGTAATTCTACGCATTTTTTTCACAAATGCTAACAATTTTACAAAGTGTAAACAATTGCGTATTTGCAAAAAAATTGAAATCACAAACAGACTTTTGAAATTCCATTCGTTTCTGAATTTTCAAATACTTATTTAAAGACGTGAACAAATGTTGAAAAGGTGATAAACATGTGAATTTCTATAAAAAAATGAACACATTAGAAGTTCTGAACAGTTTTTGGAAAAGGGAACATCTTTTGAAAAGATGAATGAAATATAGAAATAGCAAAAAAAATATAGAAAGTGAACAAATTTTGAAATGTGTGAACACTTTTTATGAATCTCTATAGAAGAAACATGCACAATGTTTTTAAAGCATGGACAAATTTCAATAATCCATTTTTTGAAAAACATCAACAAGGTATTGAAATTCTGACAAAATTTCAAAAACATGAACAAAATTTGAAAAACTTTAACAATTTTTGAAAATGTGAACAAAATTCCTAAGTTCTATACAAAAACGTGAATAGTTTTTAAAAAAATGAACATATTTCAAATTTTTAAAATTTGCTTAATTGATTTTTTTGAGAAATAAACAAATTTTGAAAAATGTGACCAAAGTTTAATGAATTATAAAAAAACATGCAAACTGTTTTTAAAGTACGAACCAATTTCAATATTCAGTATTTATTTGTAAAAGTGAAGATTTTTTAAAAACATCGACATGGTATTTAAATTCTGAACAATTTTTAAAAACGTGAACTAAATTTGAAAAACAGGAACTATTTTTGAAAATTTGAACAAAATTTCTAAATTATATACAAAACATGAACAAAATTTGAAAAAGTTGAACGTTTTTTGAAAATGTTAACCAAATATCTAAATTCTACACAAAAACATGATCAGTTTTTTAAGAAAGTGAACAAGTTTCAAATTTCCGAATATATTTTAAAAATGTGAACAAATTTTGAAAATAGAACAAAATTTAAAAAACATGAACAAAATGTTGAAGTTCCGAACCTTTTTTATAAAATGTGAAAATATTTTTTGGATCGAAACATTGTTCTTGAAAAAGTGAGCAAAATTTGAAACTTTGAACTTCTTAATGAATTCTTTGATATTACGAAAAAACGAAAATTAAATAAAATTATAGAACCAAGAAAAACGAAAACAAGATTTTTTTTTTAAATTGAAAAAACAAAAAAAATACAAACCATAAGTTGAATTCAATATGAAAACCCCGATTTAGGAACCTTTTTAAAACATCCAAAACCAGAAAAAAAAGGCAGCAGTGTTCCCAAAATCAGAGACGCTGAGAGCTTGAATGGGCCGGCCCCGCTAGAACGATCGCTCTTCGGTGTGCAAAACCTCAACAGACGCATCGTGCGTTCATTAATAAATTCTATCAGCGAGCACGGCAACTATTTATTGGTTTAATCGGTCGCGAACGGTTATGTAGTACCTTTAGTAAAATCTTTTATAAAAAGATAATAAAGAGGTCGTTGCTTCCGTCGAAAAATCCATCGCGGCAATTTTATAAAAAAATTCATGTAATTTTTGTTATTCAACCCGCGCTTCATCATTTATGTGCAACGTAAAAGGCAACTCCGTACAAACACTTCCTCCGATTTACATCTCACACGTGATGACTTGCCAAAACAGAATCTAAACAACTTTGACGAGAAACCATCTCTAGGACACCCTACCTACTAAATGTACGTGACGTTTCCAACCTGGTTAACTACAACACGTAGCAAGGAAGTTCTCTTCAACACGTCACCCCTTCGAACAGATAATGGCATCGTCAAAAAATTGTTTCCCACCTTTGTACTCCCTCTGTTTCTAAATATTTATACCTCTAATAATAAAAAGGCTATACCTTCCATCAAAAAACCCATCGCGGTATTTTTATAAAAAAACCATGTAATTTTTTTATTCAACCCGTGCTTTATCATTTATCTGTAATGCATAAGGAAAAAACGATTCGCTGCAAAAATTATACCCGTACGCATCGCCTCCTCCCGTCGACCCTGCGCCACCCTGGCCTGTGCCCAGTCCGCCTCCACACCACTCACCGTCGCGGGCGACCTCAACCGCCACCGTTGCCGATCTCAACCCACCCGCCTCCGCGGCCAAACCTCTTCCCGCTCACCGCCCCCGTTGCGGAGCTCGAGCGCATCGCGTCGACCCTGGTCCACCCAGGCCTGTGCCCAGGCCGCTTCCACATCAGTCGCCGCCGCGGCCGACCTCAGACACCACTGTTGTCGATCTCAACCCACCCGCCTCCGCGGCCGAACCTCTGCCCGCTTGCTGCCCCCTTTTCGGCGCTCGAGCACAGCTTCTGGATCAAATCAACGCGACAACTACAGTGACTGGGGATGATGCGTCTGCTTGATGCAGAACGGCGGCGGCGCGACGGAGCGAAGTACTTGCAGGTGGAGGTAGGCCTCATGGCTCACACGGGGAACTCCGAGGTTATGGCGCAGCAACGACGACTCCTTGTGGCTAGATAGAGCCGCCTAACCCTTGCTCCCCTCATCGTATCCTCTCCTCCGGCAGGAACTCATCATCTGGTGAGATCCCCTCCCCATGTCTCCAACCGTGTGCCAAACACCGGCAAGAAATTTTGTTTTTTGAGGATTTGTTTGCTCACAAATGAATGTATTGTTGTAGAGACAAAGAATGAAACACCACCTTCAGTTTGTCATGTGATCACACATTCTCTACCCCATGAGTGAAATAAGATAACAGTCCATTGATCAATTCACGTAGCCTCTTTGTTTTGCTTTGCTTGTCCCGCTTAATTTTTCATCATGGTGGAATTAACAATGAACGGGTTGATTTCTCAACAAAATAAGATAGGACTGACTACGTCAGTTAGTTAGCTTATTATTTTAATAAATCAAAATAATTATAAAAAATTAAAAACATGTGGTATTTTTTTTTTCCTGTTACAACGCACGCGTTCTTTTGCTAGTCTATAAAAAAGATTATCCCTCGTCGCCACGAGTAGAGATAGGTTTGCTAGCAACTCGGGCCAAGCATTGCTGGGGATGTGTAAGAGGTGCACGTCGTACTTGGGATGAGCGAAGCCAGTTTTTCATTTTGTTTTTACAGTTTTGTTCTTTTGTTCTTTTTTTCTTCCGTACTTGTTGTTTAGTTTTCTTTTTTTCATTTTAGAATTTTTTTACTTTCTTTTGTGTTTTTTCTTATCCCTTTTTGTTTTTCTTTTCTTTTTTTCTTAATTTAATATTTGTTTTCACTTTACATTTTCGTATGTGTCAAAAATGCTTTTTTGGTACGTGAGCTATATTTCTTGTATACATGTTTAAAGTTCTGTGAACGGTTATTCAAAATTTTATAAATACTTTTTCTATATTTTGTTCTTATTCAATATTTTTTAAATACTTGTTCAACATTTTAAATACCTGTAGAACTATTTTAGATACTTATTAATCGTTTTGTAATACTTGCTCCACATTTTAAAATACTTTTTCAACATTTTAATACTTATTCAACATTTTTCAGATACTTGTTTAAAAAAATTCAAATACTCATTCAACTTGTTTTAATACTTACTCAACATTTTGAAATACTTGTTCAATTATTTTTGAATACTTATCAACATTTTCAAATACTAGCGCAACATTTTTCGAATACTCATTCAACTTATTCAACATATTGGCAATACTTGTTCAACATTTTTAATAGTTACTTAGAAATTTCAAATACATGTTCAACATGTTTTGAATACCCGTTCAACAATTTTTAATACTTATTCAACATTTTGGCATATACTTTTCAACATTTTTCAAATGTGTTTTTGAATTTTTTTTTGTATATATATGTAGCATATTTTAATGTATAAAGAAAAGTATAAAAACAAAGAAAAAACAAGAACAGAACAAGATTTCTTGTATTTGATTGTAGGGTTATTTAAGAGAGACCAACTTTATCCTATATCTTCCACGAATTGATAAACTTTAAGTCATCCACTTAAGGAAAAATTTCTACTTTCCTAAAAAACTCTACCCTTGTAGGCCTAACAAAGTCTACAAGTGAAAGGACGTGAATGTCGCCTAGAGGGGGGGATATGCGCTTTAAAATAATTACGGTTTAGGCTTGAACAAATGCGAAATAAAACTAATGCTTAATTTGTCAATTACAAAAACCTAAAACAACTAGGCTCACTTATGTGCACCAACAACTTATGCTAAGCAAGATAAATTATTAAGTGATAACAAGATATATGATAAAAAAATAATATGGTTATCACAAAGTAAAATGCATAAGTAAAGGGTTGAGGTAAGAGATAACTGAGGCACGCGGAGACGGCGATGTATCACGAAGTTCACAACCTTGCGGATGCTAATCTCCGTTTGGAGCAGTGTGTAGGCATAATGCTCCCGAAGATGCCACTAAGGCCACCATAATCTTCTCACGCCCTCGCACAATGCAAGATGTCGTGATTCCACTACGGGACCCTTGAGAGTGGTCATTGAACCCGTACAAACAAGGTTGGGGCAATCTCCACAACTTAATTGGAGGCTTCGACCAACACTACGAAGCTTCACCACAATGGCATATGACTTCAAGATGACCTCAAATGCTCAGGGAAATCTCCACAACTTAATTGGAGACCCTGACGCTTGCCCGGAGCTTTACACCACAATGATTGAGCTTCGAGGCACCACCAAGCTTCTAGGATGCCAAAGCATCCACGAAGAACAATCTCTAGGGGTAACAAGTACCCAAGGGTAATAAGCTAATCAACCTTTTTCATTTCCACGTATTACCGTGGAGAACTCAAATCGATGCAACTAATGCAATGGCAAGAACACACGAAGCGGTCAAGTCCTTCACACTCAAATTCCTCCACAACACCAAATTCTATGTAGGAATATGAGAGGAAGAACAAGGAGATCACAAAGAACTCCAAGATCAAGATCCAGGGGGTTCCCCTCACATAGAGGAGAAAGTGATTGGTAGAAATGTGGATCTAGATATCCTCTCTCTTTTCCCTCAAAAACTAGAAAAAAATCATTGGAGGGATTGAGAGATAGGAAGCTCGAAGAAGGTCAACAATGGGGGAAGAACACAAGCTCACTGGATAGGAAACCATTGGGGAAGAAGACCCCCTTTTATAGGCCTCCCCAAATCGGGCCGTTATGCATTCAGTCAATGCAGAAGCGCTAGTACCGCTCAAGCGAGCAGTACTTCCGCTGGAACGACAATTTCAAGGAAAAACGTGCAAACAACAAAGATCACAGGGCAGCAGTGCCGCCCTAGCGGTACTACCGCTGGAGCGATACTGCTGCCCCCCCAAGCGGTACTAATGCTCAAAATGTAAAAAGACCTCGAAGAAGGCACATAAAATATTTAAGCAAAAGTAGCAGCGGTAGTACACAACGGAGGTACCACCCAAGCGGTACTACCGCCTATTTAGAGAAAAACAACTCTTGTAGTGAAACTGCCATAACTTTCGCATATGAGCTCCGAATTGAGCAAACTCAAACTGCGAAGAGGCAGTATAAAAATGCCAATCATGTAGAGATGTGAGACCTCTATGAATGAAGAACCGGCAAAAACTTCCAACATAAAAAACATCATAGAAGATGCATATGGATTCCGTTTTCGATGAACTTGAGCTTGTCATGAAGATGACCATAAGCTCTAACACTCACAAAGAGAAACACCAAACAAGAACAAATAAATATGGTGCACGGATAAAAATGGTTTGAGCTCTCAACGAACGATACAATCAAGCTACTCACTTGAGATCCCCCCTTGACAGCACGACAATCTATTCTAAAATAGAAAACCTATCAAGTGCAAAGCTATACCTTGCACCTAGTCCTCTTGAGCTAGCTGATGATGATCTTGGCTTCCTCAAGATGGACCACCTTTTTTGATTGCGTTGATTTGATGAAGACTAGTTGATTGCTCCCCCATACTCACTCTGGGTGAGCCACTCTTGAACACATCTTCACAAGTCCATTGCCACCACAATGGACGACAAGATTCAAGCATGATATCTTCGTGATGCTCCACTTGAAATTGCACACCGCAATCTTGATGACAATCACCACTTGATGTCATCCTTCATAGGTTGAATGAGATTTTCCTCTTGACGCAAACCCATGCAAACACACCTAACCCCACATAGTGTTGGAAATATGCCCTAGAGGCAATAATAAATTAGTTATTATTATATTTGTTCGTTCGTGATAATCGTTTATTATCCATGCTATAATTGTATTGATTGGAAACACAAATACATGTGTGGATACATAGACAAAACATTGTCCCTAGTAAGCCTCTAGTTTACTAGCTCGTTGATCAAAGATGGTCCAGGTTTCCTAACCATAGACAAGTGTTGCCACTTGATAACGGGATCACGTCATTAGGAGAATCATGTGATGGACAAGACCCAAACTATGAACGTAGCATATTGATCGTGCCGTTTTATTGCTATTGTTTTCTGTGTGTCAAGTATTTGTTACTATGACCATGAGATCATATAACTCACTGGCACCAGAGGAATACCTTGTGTGCATCAAACGTCGCAACGTAACTGGGTGACTATAAAGGTGCTCTACAGGTATCTCCGAAGGTATCCGTTGAGTTAGTATGGATCAAGACTGCGATTTGTCACTCCGTATGACGGAGAGGTATCTCGGGGCCCACTCGGTAATACAACATCACACACAAGCCTTGCAAGCAATGTGACTAAGTGTAGGTCACGGGATCTTGTATTACGGAACGGGTAAATAGACTTGCTGGTAACGAGATTGAAATAGGTATGCGGATACCGAGGATCGAATCTCGGGCAAGTAACATACCGAAGGACAAAGGGAATGACATACGGGATTATATGAATCCTTGGCACTGAGGTTCAACCGATAAGTTATTCAGAGAATATGTAGGATCCAATATGGGAATCCAGGTCCCGCTATTGAATATTGACCGAGGAGTACCTCGGGGCATGTATGCATAGTTCTCGAACCCGCAGGGTCTGCACACTTAAGGTTCGACGATGTTTTAGTATAATTGAGTTATATGTGTGGTTACCGAATATTGTTCGGAGTCCTGGATGAGATCACGGACATCATGAGGGTTTCCGAAATGGTCCGGAGATGAAGATTGATATATAGGTTTGTCTCATTTGGTTACCAGAAGGGTTTCGGGCATTACCGACATCATGCCGGGAGTGACGAATGGGTTTCAGGTATTTACCGGGAGGGGGGCAACCCACCCGGGAGTGGCCCAAGGCCTTGAGGGTGGTGCACCATCCCTTAGTGGGATGGTGGTACATCCCAAGAGAGGCTAGGCGCCACAAGGAGAAAAACCAAGAGAAAAGGAAAAAAAAGAAAGGTGGGAAGGTGGAGAAGGACTCCACTTTCCAATGCTAGTTAGACTAGGATTGGAGGTGGACTCCTCCACCTCCTTGGCCGGCGCACCTTTGGGGTCTTGGACCCCACGGCAAGCCTCCCCTCCCCTCCTCCTATATATAGTGGAGTTTTAGGGCTGATTTGAGACAACTTTTGCCACGACAGCCCGACCACAAACACCACGGTTTTTCCTCTAGATCGTATTTCTGCGGAGCTCGGGCGGAGCCGTGCAGGAGTAGACCCTTCACCACCACCACAGCGTCGTCACGTTGCCGGAGAACTCATCTACTTCTCCGTCTTTCTTGCTGGATCAAGAAGTCCGAGATCATCATCGAGCTGTACGTGTGCTGAACGTGGAGGTGCCGTCCGTTCGGCACTAGATCGGAGCGGATCGTGGGACGGATCGCGGGACAGTTCGTGGGATGGTTCGCGGGGCAGATCGAGGGACGTGAGGACGTTCCACTACATCAACTGCGTTTCTTAACGGTTCCCGCTGTGCGATCTACAAGGGTACGTAGATGGACATCACCATGATAGGTCTTCATGCGCGTAGGAAATTTTGTGTTTCCCATGCACGTTCCCCAACAGTGGCATCATGAGCTAGGTTCATGCATAGATGTTATCTCGAGTAGAACACAAAGGGTTTTGTGGAAGGTGGTGTTCGATTTTCTTCCCTCCTTAGTCTTTTCTCGATTCATCGGTATTGTTGGATTGAAGCGGCCCGGACCGACATTATTCGTACGTTTACGAAAGACTGGTTTCATCGATTGACATGCAACCTCGTTGCATAAAGTTGACTGGCGGGTGTTGGTTTCTTCAACTTTAGTTGAATTGGTTTTGACCGAGGCGGTCCTTGGAGAGGTTAAATAGCAAGTTGCACATCTCCGTTGTGGTTTTTTTTGCGTAAGTAAGATGCGATCTACTAGATACCCGTAGCAGCCACGTAAAACATGCAACAACAATTAGAGGACGTCTAACTTGTTTTTGCAGGGTATGCTTGTGATATGATATGGCCAATGACGTGATGTGATATATTGGATGTATGAGATGATCATGTTGTAATAGTTAATATCGACTTGCACGTCGATGGTACGGCAACCGGCAGGAGCCATAGGGTTGTCTTTAAACTAACGTTTGTGTTTGCAGATGCGTTTACTATATTGCTTGGACGTAGCTTTAGTAGTAATAGCATAGGTAGCACGACAACCTCGATGGCGACACGTTGATGGAGATCATGAAGATGGAGATCATGGTGTGGCGCCGATGACAAGAAGATCATGCCGGTGCTTTGGTGATGGAGATCAAGAAGCACATGATGATGGCCATATCATGTCACTTATGAATTGCATGTGATGTTAATCCTTTTATGCACCTTATTTTTCTTAGAACGACGGTAGCATTATGAGGTGATCTCTCACTAAAATTTCAAGACGAAATTGTGTTCTCCCCGACTGTGCACCGTTGCGACAGTTCGTCGTTTCGAGACACCACGTGATGATCGGGTCGGATAGACTCAACGTTCACATACAACGGGTGCAAATCAGTTGCACAGGCGGAACACTCGGGTTAAGCTTGACGAGCCTAGGATGTGCAGACATGGCCTCGGAACACATGAGACCGAAAGGTCGAGCATGAATCATATAGTTGATATGATTAGCATAGAGATGCTTACCACTGAAACTATTCTCGACTCACGTGATGATCGGACTTGAGATAGTGGATTTGGATCATGTACCACTCAAATGACTAGAGAGATGTACTTTTTGAGTGGGAGTTCTTAAGTAATATGATTAATTGAACTAATTATCATGAACATAGTCTAATGGTCTTTGCGAATTACGATGTAGCTTGCGCTATAGCTCTACTGTTTTTATATGTTCCTAGAGAAAAATTAGTTGAAAGTTGATAGTAGCAACTTTGCGGATTGAGTCCGTAGAACTGAGGATTGTCCTCATTGCTACGCAGAAGGCTTATGTCCTTAATGCACCACTCGGTGTGTGATACGTCTCCTACGTATCTATAATTTTTGATGGTTTCATGCTATTATCTTGTCAAACTTTGGATGTTTTTTATGCCTGTTGTATATTTTTTGGGACTAACTTATTAACTCAGTGCCAAGTGCCAGTTCTTGTTTTTTTCCATGTTTTTGACCCCTTTCAGAGGATATTTTGAAACGGAGTCCAAATGAAATAAAATCCCAGAAAAGATTTTTTCCGTAATGGAAGAAGATCAGGAGACTTGAGAGCCAAGGCAGGGGGGCCTAGGGGCCCCACAAGCCCTCACCCTGTGGCCAGGGGGAGGCCGCGGCCCACAGGCTTGTGGGCCCCATGGACCTCCTTTGCCCTAGGGTTTGCGCCTATATATCCCCAAAAATTCCACAAAAAATGAGGAGATCATCGAAAGTACTTTTCCATCGCCGCAAGCTTCTGTCTCCGCAAGATCCCATCTGGGGCACGTTCTGGTGCCCTGCCGGAGGGGGGATTCGCATACGGAGGGCTTCTTCATCAACACCATGATCTCTCCGATGATGCATGAGTAGTTCACCATAGACCTCCGGGTCCATAGCTAGTAACTAGATGGCTTCTTCTCTCTCTTGGATCTTCAATACAAAGTTATCCATGGTCTTCATGGAGATCTATCCGATGTAATCTTCTTTTTCGGTGTGTTTGTCGAGATCCGATGAATTGTGGATTTATGATCAGATTATCTATGAATCTTATTTGAGTTTCTTCTCATCTCTCTTATGCATGATTTCATATCCTTGTAATTCTCTTCGAGTTGTGGGTTTTGTCTGGACAACTAGATCTATGATTCTTGCAATGGGAGAAGTGCTTGGTTTTGGGTTCATACCGTGCGGTGACCTCACCCAGTGACAGAAGGGGTAGCGAGGCACGTATCGTGTTGTTGCCATCAAGGGTAAAAAGATGGGGTTTTCATCATTGGTTTGAGATTATCCCTCTACATCATGTCATCTTGCTTAAGGCGTTACTCTGTTCGTCATGAACTCAATACACTAGATGCATGCTAGATAGCGGTCGATGTGTGGAGTAATAGTAGTAGATGTAGAAAGTATCGGTCTACTTGTCTCGGACGTGATGCCTATATGTAGATCATTGCCTTAGATATTGTCATGACTTTGCGCGGTTCTATCAATTGCTCGACAGTAATTTGTTCACCCACCGTAATACTTGCTATTTTGAGAGAAGCCTCTAGTGAAAACTATGGCCCCCAGGGTCTACTCCACACCATATTTTCAGCCTTACACTTTTTACTTCGTTGCACTTTCCGCCTTCAGATATCACTTTGCAAACAATCTTGAAGGGATTAACAACCCCTTTACAGCGTTGGGTGCAAGCTCTTTTGTGTTTGTGCAGGTACTCTGGACTTGACGAGATTATCCTACTGGATTGATACCTTGGTTCTCAAACTGAGGGAAATACTTACTGCTCCTGTGCTGCATCACCCTTTCCTCTTCAAGGGAAAAACCAACGCAAGCAAGTCTCCGTCAACGTGTCAATTTCTGGCGCTGTTGTTTGAGAAGTAGTAGTGTGCTGCACCTCGAGCGTCGTATGTGGATGTTGCGAACATCTGACATACACGTTTTTGATGACTACGTGATAGTTCAATGCGCAATACTTAATGGCTTAGAAGCAAGGCACTGAAGACGTTTTGAAAATGTTGCGGAACATAAGAGATGTTCTAAGAGGTGAAATTGAGGTTTCATACTCGTACCCTTGTTGAGAGGTATAAGACCTCCGACAAGATTCTTTACCTACAAAGTAAAAGAGAAAAGCTCAAATTGTTGAGCATGTTCTCAGATTGTCTGAGTACAACAATCGCTTGAATCAAGTGGGAGTTAATCTTCCAGATGAGATAGTGATGGTTCTCCAAAGTCACTGCCACCAAGCTGCTAGAGCTTAGTGATGAACTATAAACAAATCAAGGATAGATATGATGATCCTTGAGTGATTCACAATGTTTGACACTGCGAAAGTAGATATCAAGAAGGAGCATCAATTGTTGATGGTTAGTAAAACCACTAGTTTCAAGAAGGGCAAGGGCTATAAGGGATACTTCATGAAACGGCAAACCAGTTGCTGCTCTAATGAAGAAACCCAAAATTGAACCCAAACCCGAGACTAAGTGCTTCTGTTATGAGGGGAACGGTCACTGAGGCGGAGCTACCCTAGATACTTGGTAGATAAGAAGGCTGGCAAAGTCGACAGAAGTATATTTGATATACATGATATTGATGTGTACTTTACCAGTACTCCTAGTAGCACGAGGGTATTGGATACCGGTTCGGTTGCTAAGTGATTAGTAACTCAAAATGAAAGCTACGGTATAAACAGAGACTAGCTAAAGGTGAGGTAACGATACGTATTGGAAGTGTTTCCAAGGTTGATGTGATCAAACATCGCACGCTCCCTCTATCATCGGGATTGGTGGTAAAACCTAAATAATTGTTATTTGGTGTTTGCGTTGAGCATGAACATGATTGGATCGTGTTTATTGCAATACGATTATTCATTTAAAGAGAATAATAGTTATTCTATTTGCTTCAATAATTACCCTGAATGGTTTATTGAATCTCGATCGTAATGTTACACATGTTCATAATATTGGTGCCAAAAGATACAAAGTAATAATGATAGTACCACCTAGTTGAGGCACTGCCACTTGAGTCATGTTGGTATAAAATGCATGAAGAAGCTCCATGCTGATGGATCTTTGTACTCGCTCATTTTTGAAATGTTTGAGACATGCAAACCATACCCGTTGGTATAAATGCATGAAGAAACTCCATAGAGATGGATCGTTTGGACTCACTTGATTTCGAATCACTTGAGACATGCAAAACATGCCACATGAAACAAGAGAGAAAATTGTTGGGAGTAATGCATTTTTGATGTGTGCAGTCCAATGAGTGCTAAGGCACGCAGTGGATATCGTTATGTTCTTACTTCACTGACGATTTGAGTAGATACATGAGTATTTACTTGATGAATCACAAGTCTGAAATATTGAAAAGTTCAAAGCAATTTCAGAGCGAAGATCGTCATGATAAGAGGATAAACTGTCTACGGTATGATCATAGAGATGAATATCTGAGTTACGAGTTTTTGGTACGCAGTTCGGACAAAGTGAAAATTGTTTCGCAGTTCATGCCACCTGAAACACCATAGTGTGATGATGTGTCTGTACATCATAGCCACGCCCTATTTGATATGGTGCATACTATGATGTCTCTTATCGAATTACCACTATCGTTTATGGGTTATATATTAGAGACAACCGCATTCACTTTAAATAGGGCACCACGTATTTCCGTTGCGATGACACAGTATAGATTATGGTTTGGAGAAACCTAAGCTGTCGTTTCTTAAAAGTTTGGGGCTGCGATGCATATGTGAAAAAGTTTCAGTCTGATAAGCTCGAACCCAAAATAGATAAATGCATCTTCATAGGATATCCAAAACAGTTGGGTGCATCTCCTATCTCAGATCCGGAAGCAAAGTGTTTGTTTCTAGAAACGGGTCCTTTCTCGAGGAAAGGTTTCTCTCGAAAGAATTGAGTGGGAGGGTGGTGGAACTTGATGAGGTTAGTGAACCGTCACTTCAACCAGTGTGTAGCAGGGCACAGGAAGATGTTCGTGTGGCGCCTACACCAATTGAAGTGGAAACCGATGATGGTGATCATTGAGCTTCAGATAAAGTTACTACAAACCTCGTAGGTCGACAAGGTCGCGTACTGCTGCAGAGTGGTACGGTAACCCTGTCTTAGAGGTCATGTTGTTTGAGCAACAATGAGCCTACGAGCTATGGAGAAGCGATGGTGGGCCCGGATTCCAACAAATGGCTGGAGGCCATGAAATCCGAGAGAGGATCCATGTATGAAAACAAAGTGTAGACTTTGTAAGAACTACTTGATGGTAGTAAGACTATTAAGTAAAGATGGATCTTTAAAAGGAAGACATACGATGATGGTGATAAGTCATTATTAAGAAAGGCTCGACTTGTCGCAAAGATGTTTTCGACAAGATAAAAGAGTTGACTATGATGTGACTTTCTCACTCGTAGCGATGCTAAAAGTCTGTTGGAATTATGTTAGTAGTTGCTGCATTATTTGTGAAATATTGCACATGGGATGTCAAAACGTTGTTTCCTCAATGGTTTCCTTGAGGAAATATTGTATGTGATACAATCAGAAGGTTTTGTCGATCCTAAAGATACTAACAAGTATGCAAGTTCCAACGATCCTTTTATGGACTGGTGCAAGCATCTCGGAGTTGGAATATACACTTTGATGTGATGATCAAAGCTTTTGGGTTTGTGCAGGGTTTATGAGAAACTTGTATTTCCAAAGAAGTGAGTGGGAGCACTATAGAATTTCTGATAAGTATATGTGGTTGACATATTGTTGATCAGAAGTAATGTAGGATTTATGTGAAGCATAAAAGGTTGTTTGAAAGGGTTTTTTTTCAAAGGAATACCTGGATAGAGATACTTAAACATTGAGCATCAAGATCTATGGAGATATATCAAAAATGCTAAATAGAACTTTCAAATGAAATGCATGCCTTGACAAGTTTTTGAAGGAGTTCAAAATAGATCAGCAAAGAAGGAGTTCTTGGCTGTGTTGTAAGGTGTGAATATGAGTAAGACTCAAAAGCCCGACCATGGCAGAAGAAAGAGAAACGACGAAGGTCGTCCCCTATGCCTTAGCCGTAGACTCTATAGTATGCCATGTTGTGTACCGCACCTGATGTGTGCCTTGCCACAAGTCTGTTAAGAGATACAGAGAGTCATCCATGATTGAATCACTAAACAGCGGTCAAAGTTATCCTTAGTAACTAATGGACTAAGGAATTTTTCTCGATTATGGAGGTGGTTAAAGAGTTCATCATAAAGGGTTACCTTGATGCAAGCTTTGACACTAATCCAAATAACTATGAGTAGTGAAACGGATTCGTATAGTAGAGTAGATATTTGGAGTATTTCCGAATAGCACATAGTAGCAGCATCTATAAGATGACATAAAGATTTGTAAAGCACACACGGATCTGAAGGATTCGAAACCGTTGACAAAAACCTCTCTCACGAGCAAGACGTGATCAGACCCCAGAACTATATGGGTGTTGGATTCGTTGAAATCACATGGTGATGTGAACTAGATTATTGACTCTAGTGCAAGTGGGAGACTGTTGCAAATATGCCCTAGAGACAATAATAAATTAGTTATTATTATATTTGTTTGTTCATGATAATCGTTTATTATCCATGCTATAATTGTATTGACTGGAAACACAAATACATGTGTGGATACATAGACAAAACACTGTCCCTAGTAAGCCTCTAGTTGACTAGCTCGTTGATCAAAGATGGTCCAGGTTTCCTAACCATAGACAAGTGTTGTCACTTGATAAGGGGATCACATCATTAGGAGAATCATGTGATGGACAAGACCCAAACTATGAACGTAGCATATTGATCGTGTCGTTTTATTGCTATTGTTTTCTGCATGTCAAGTATTTGTTCCTATGACCACGAGATCATATAACTCACTAGCACCGGAGGAATACCTTGTGTGCATAAAACGTCGCAATGTAACTGGGTGACTATAAAGGTGCACTATAGATATCTTCGAAGGTATTCGTTGAGTTAGTATGGATCAAGACTGGGATTTGTCACTCCGTGTGACGGAGAGGTATCTCGGGGCCCACTCGGTAATACAACATCACACACAAGTCTTGCAAGCACTGAGACTAAGTGTAAGTCACGGGATCTTGTATTACGGAACGAGTAAAGAGACTTGCTAGTAATGAGATTGAAATGGGTATGCGGATACCGACGATCGAATCTCGGGCAAGTAACATACCGAAGGACAAAGGGAATGACATACATGATTATATGAATCCTTGGCACTGAGATTCAACCGATAAGTTATTCGGAGAATATGTAGGATCCAATATGGGCATCCAGGTCCCGCTATTGGATATTGACCGAGGAGTACCTCGGGGCATGTGTGCATAGTTCTCGAACCCGCAGGGTCTGCACACTTAAGGTTCGGTGATGTTTTAGTATAGTTGAGTTATATGTGTGGTTACCGAATGTTGTTCGGAGTCCCGGATGAGATCATGGACGTCACGAGGGTTTCCGGAATGGTCCGGAGATGAAGATTGATATATAGGTTTGTCTCATTTGGTTACTGGAAGGTTTTCGGGCATTACCGGCATCGTGCCGGGAGTGACGAATGGGTTTCGGGTATTTACTGGGAGGGGGGCAACCCACCCGGGAGTGGCCCAAGGCCTTGAATGTGGCGCACCAGCCCTTAGTGGGCTGGTGGGACAGACCAAGAGAGGCTAGGCGTCACAAGGAGAAAAACCAAGAGAAAAGGAAAAAAAGAAAGGTGGGAAGGTGGAGAAGGACTCTACATTCCAATCCTAGTTAGACTAGGATTGGAGGTAGACTCCTCCACCTCCTTGGCCGGCGCACCCTTGGGGTCTTGGACCCCAAGGCAAGCCTCCCCTCCCCTCCTCCTATATATATTGGAGTTTTAGGGCTGATTTGAGACAACTTTTGCCAGGACAACCCGACCACAAACACCACGGTTTTTCCTCTAGATCGTATTTCTGCGGAGCTCGGGCGGAGCCCTCCAGGAGTAGATTCTTCACCACCACCGGAGCACCGTCACACTGCCGGAGAACTCATCTACGTCTCCGTCTTGCTTGCTAGATCAAGAAGGCCGAGATCATCGTCGAGTTGTATGTGTGCTGAACGCGGAGGTGCCGTCCGTTCAGCACTAGATCAGAGCGGATCATGGGACGGATCGCGGGACGGTTCGTGGGATGGTTCGCGGGGCGGATCGAGGGACGTGAGGACATTCCACTACATCAACCGCGTTTCTTAACGCTTCCCGCTGTGCGATCTACAATGGTACGTAGATCCAAGTCTCCTCTCTTAGATGGACATCACCATGATAGGTCTTCATGCGTGTAAGATTTTTTTTTGTTTCCATGCGACGTTCCCCAACACATAGAACTCTCACGAAGACCATGGCTTAGTACACAAAAGCATTATGGACAATGCTTACCATACCATGGGATCACTTGATCCCTCTTGGTACATCTTGTATGCTTTGTGTGTTGATCATCTTGTTGGAAATTTGCCCTAAAGGCAATAATAAAGTGGTTATTATTATATTACCTGGTTCATGATAATTGTCTATTATTCATGCTATAATTGTATTAACCAGAAACCATAATACATGTGTGAATATATAGGTCACAAGTGCCCCTAGTGAGCCTCTAGTTGGCTAGCTCGTTGATCAATAGATGATCATGGTTTCCTCATCATGGACATTGGATATCATTGATAACGGGATCACATCATTGGGGGATGATGTGATGGACAAGACCCAATCCTAAGCATAGCACTAGATCGTGTTGTTCGTGTGCTAAAGCTTTTCTAATGTCAAGTATCATTTCCTTAGACCATGAGATTGTGCAACTCCCGGATACCGTAGGAGTGCTTTGGGCATATCAAACGTGACAACGTAACTGGGTGATTATAAAGGTGCACTACAGGTATCTTCGAAAGTATATGTTGGGTTGTACGAATCGAGACTGGGATTTATCACTCTGTATGACAGAGAGGTATCTTTGAGCCCACTCGGTAATCCATCATCATATTGAGCTCAGTGTGACTAAGGAGTTAGCCACGTGATGATGTGTTACAGAACGAGTAAAGAGACTTGCAGGTAACGAGATTGAACATGGTATAGGGATACTGACGATCGAATCTCGGGCAAGTATCATACCGGTAGACAAAGGGAGTTGCATACGGGATTGACTGAATCCCCGTCATCGTGGTTCATCCGGTGAGATCATCGTGGAACATGTGGGGGCCAACATGGATATCCATACCCCGCTGTTGGTTATTGACCGGAGTGGTGTCTCACTCATGTGTGCATGCTTCCCGAACCCGTAGGGTCTACACACTTAAGGTTCGATGACGCTAGGGTTATATGAGAATAGTGTACGTGGTTATCGAAGGTTGTTTGGAGTCTCGAATGAGATCCCAGACGTCACGAGGAGTTCCGGAATGGTCCGGAGGTAAAGATTCATATATAGGAAGTGAGGATTTGGTCACTGGAAGTGTTTCGGGCGACACCGATAATGTACCGGGACCACCGGAAGGGTTCCGGGGGTCCACGGGCAAGGGCCACCAGCCCCAAGTTGCTACATGGGCTAAGAGTGAAGGAGAACGTTGCATGGGAAACAAAAAATTTCCTACGCAGACGAAGACCTATCATGGTGATGTCCATCTACGAGAGGAGATTAGATCTAGGTACCCTAGTAGATCGCTAAGCGGGTCGCGTTAAGAAACGCGGTTCATGTAGTGGTACAGCTTCGTGATTCAAATCACCGTCATCCCACGATCCGTTCCGATCTAGCGCCGAACGGACGGCACCTCCGCGTTCAGCACACGTACAGCTCGATGATGATCTCGGCCTTCTTGATCCAGCAAGAGAGACGGAGAAGTAGATGAGCTCTCCAACAGCGTGACGGTGCTCCGGTGGTGGTGATGATCTACTCCTGCAGGGCTCCGCCTGAGCTCCGCAGAAATCCGATCTAGAGGTAAAACTACGTGGTATAGGTTTGAGTTGCACGTGGCAAAGTTGTGTCTCAAAAAACCCTAAAACCACCAGTATATATAGGAGGAGCGGAGGGGCTAGCCTTGGGGCTCAAGGAGCCCCTTGGTGCGCCGACCAAAGGGAGGAGGTGGACTCCCACCCCAATTCGGTTTGGGGGAAGGAGTCCACTCCTTCCTTCCCACCTCCCTATTTCCTTTTTTCCCCTTCCTTTGGTGTTTTTCCACTTGTGGCGCCATGGCCCTATTGGGCTGGCCTCACCAGCCCACTAAGGGATGGTGCGCCACCCTAGGGTCACTGGGCTCACTCCCGGGTGGGTGGGCCCCTCCCGGTGAATAATCGGAACCCATTCGTCACTCCCGGTACACTGCGGGAAATGCCGAAACTTTCCGGTGACCTATTTCAATCTCGTTACCGAGAAGTCTCTTTACTCGTTCCTAATACAAGATCCCGTGACTTACACTTAGTCACATTGCTTGCAAGGCTTGTTTGTGATGTTGTATTACCGAGTGGGCCCCGAGATACCTCTCCGTCACACGGAGTGATTAATCCCAATCTTGATCCATAATAACTCAACGGACACCTTCGGAGATACCTGTAGAGTACCTTTATAGTCACCCAGTTACGTTGCGACGTTTGATACACGCAAGCTATTCCTCCGGTGCCACTGAGTTATATAATCTCATGGTCATAGGAATAAATACTTGACACGCAGAAAACAATAGCAACAAAATGACACGATCACATGCTGCGTTCATAGTTTGGGTCTAGTCCATCACATGATTCTCCTAATGATGTGATCCATTTATCAAGTGACAACACTTTGCATATAGTCAGAAAACCTTGACTATCATTGATCAACTGGCTAGCCAACTAGAGGCTTGCTAGGGACATTGTTTTGTCGATGTATCGACACATGTATCTATGTTTTCATTCGATACAATTATAACATGGATAATAAACGATTATATTGATACAGGAAATATAATAGTAACTATTTTATCATTGCCTCTAGGGCATATTTCCGACAAAGAGTGGGTGGGAACCAGCCCATATGTGTGTTGGTGCGCCACCACAAGCAGCCCAAGGCATAGCAAGGGGTTGAGGGGGCAAACCCTAGGCATGGGAGGCCACTTTGGGCCTCAAATCCCAACCCTAGGGCGCCTCCACCACCTTGGCCGCCGCCTCAAGGGACATCTAGGGTTGTCGCACCCTTAAGGTGGGAAACCCTAAGGGTGGGCACCCTCCTCCCTCTCCTCCTATATATAGTAGGGGTTTTGGGCATATTTGAGACAAGAATTCTCTCTCTCTCTCGGCGCAACCCTACCTCCACTCCTCCTCGTCCTCCGCGGTGCTTGGCGAAGCCCTGCTGGAGAACCACGTAGCTCCACCGTCACCACGCCATCGTGCTACCGGAGCTCTCGCTCAACCTCTCCTCCCTCCTTGCTGGATCAAGGCGTTGGAGGCATCACCGGGATGCACGTCTGTTGAACACGGAGGCACCGGCGTTCAGTGCATACATCGGAATCCACCGCGATGTGAATCCCTCTGAGTACGACTCCATCAACCGCGTTCTAGCAACGCTTCCGCTTAGCGATCTTCAAAGGTATGGAGATGCTCTACCCCTTTTCTCGTTGCTGGTTTCTCCATAGATAGATCCTTGCATAACGTAGCATTTTTTTTTTGAAATTACTACATTACCCAACAGTGGCATCCGAGCCAAGGTTCTATGCGTAGATTCTATGCACGAGTAGAACATAAAAGTTGTGGGCGCTGATTTTGTCAATTGCTTGCCTTTACTAGTCTTATCTAGATTCGGCGGCATCGTGGGATGAAGTGGTCCGGACCGACTTTACAAGTACTCTTACGTGAGACTGGTTCCACCGACTGACATGCACTTGTTGCATAAGGTGGCTAGCGGGTGTCTGTCTCTCCCACTTTAGTCGGATCGGATTCGATGAAGAGGGTCCTTATGAAGGGTAAATAGCATTGGCATATCAACGTTGTGGCTGTGATGTAGGTAACAAGCGTTCTTGCTAGAAACCCTAATCAACCATGTAAAACTTGCAACAACAATTAGAGGACGTCTAACTTGTTTTTGCAGGGTTTGCTATGTGATGTGATATGGCCAAAAGGATGTGATGTTAAATATGTGATGTATGAGATTGATCATGTTCTTGTAATAGGATTCACAACTTGCATGTCGATGAGTATGACAACCGGCAGGAGCCATAGGAGTTGTCTTAAATTTATTGTATGAGATGCAACGCCATGTTGATTAGTTTACTTTATTGCTAATGGTTAGCTATAGTAGTAGAAGTAATAGTTGGCATGACGACTTCATGGAGACACAGTGATGGAGATCATGGTGTCATGCCGGTGACAATTGTTAGAGCATATATCTCCATATGTGGTTTTGGTAATTGATGACAATTCCTATGGACTAATGGTTGCCTTAATTTACATTTATAGGATTTGTCCATAGGCACTTCTTGAAGTCCATCTGTTGGGTTCAAGGAGTTTATATGATGACCAAGATGGTATTCAAGGTATTATCCAAAGAATGGTCATAGAGACACATGGTTGATCAAGGTCTTAGACAAAGAGTAAATCAAGATGATCAACACACAAAGCGTACAAGATGTACCGAGAGGGATCAAGTGATCCCATGGTATGGTAAGCATTGTCCATTACGTGTTTGTGTACTAACCCATGGTATTCGTGAGAGTTCTATGTGGGGGTTAGGTGTGTATCCATGGGCTTGCGTCAAAGGGAAGATCTCATACAACCCATGAAGTATGACGTCAAGTTGTGATCGTCATCAAGATTGCGATGTGCAAGTTCAAGTGGATCAGCACGAAGATATCATGCTTGAAGCTTGCCGTCCATTGTGGTGGCAATGGACTTGCGAAGATATGTTGAAGAGTGGCTCACCTATAGTGAGTATGGGGGAGCAATCAACTAGTCTTCATCAAGCCAACGCAATCAAGAAAGGTGGTCCATCTTGAGGAAGCCAAGATCATCATCATCTAGCTCAAGAGGACGAGGTGCAAGGTATAGGTTTGCCCTTGATAGGTTTTCTGTTTAGGATAGATTGCTGTACTATCAAGGGGGGCTCTCAACTGAGTAGCTTGATCGTATCGTTCGTTGAGAGCTCAAACCATTTGCATCCTTGCATCATACTTCTTGGTTCTTGTTTGGTGTTTCTCTTTGTGAGTTTTAGAGCTTATGGTCATCTTCGTGACAAGCTCGAGTTCATCGAAAACGGAGTCCATATGCATCTATTATGATGTTTTCGATGTTGGAGTTTTTGCCGATTCTTCATTCATAGAGGACTCGCATCTCTATATCATATGGCATTTTCATATTTTGCCGGTTCTGCATAGCTCTTGTCGTCCTGAATCCAACAAGCTTGGGTTTGCTCGATTCGGAGCTCGTATGCGAAAGTTATGGCTGTTTCAGTGGCGAGCGGTAGTACCGCTGGACCTAGCGGTAGCACCGCTGGACCTAGAGGTAGTACCGCTAGAGCTGGTGCCCCTGGCCAGCGGTAGTACCGCTCCAAGTTTTTAGTACCGTCATCTTTGCGGTTGTACTGCGTCAGACAATTTTGCGAAGACTTTCTTGGCGGTGGTTGGCCCGGTAGTATCTTTGCGCTACCATGGGCTCAGCGGTAGTACCGCTGCAGCCAGCGGTAGTACCGCCGGAGGGTTAGCGGTAGTACCGCTGGAGCCAGCGGTAGTACCGCTGGGCTCGGGCTGTAAGTGGGGGTAACGGTCTGATTCCTTCCCCCGCTATATAAAGGGGGTCTTCTTCCCCCTTGGTCTTATCCATCCGTTGAGCTCTTGTTCTACCTCCATTGTTGACATTCTTAGAGCTTGCTTACTCTCAATCCCTCCAATGATTCTTGCTTGTTCTTGAGGTAAAAGAGAGAGGAGATCTAGATCCACATCTCCACCAATCACTTTCTCCTCTATGTGAGGGGAACCCCTTGGATCTAGATCTTGGAGTTCTTTGTGAGCTCCCTGTTCTTCCTCTCATATTTCTCCATAGCTTTTGTTGTTGTGGAGGGATTTGAGTGTGAGGGACTTGACCACTTCGTGTGTTCTTGCCATTGCATTGGTTGCATCGGTTTGAGTTCTCCACGGTGATACGTGGAAGTGAAGTTTGAGAAGCTTATTACCTTTGGTACTTAGTACCCTAGATATTGTTCTTCGTGGATGCTTTGCCGTCCTAGAAGCTTGGTGGTGTCTCGGAGCTCAATCATTGTGGTGTGAAGCTCCGGGCAAGCATCGGGGTCTCCAATTAGGTTGTGGAGATTGCCCCGAGCAATTTGTACGGGTACCGGTAACAGCCCCCAAGGGTTGCCACGTGTACGGGTTCGGTCGACCGCCTCCAAGGTTTGCCATTTGTACGGGTTCGGTGACCGCCCTCAAGGGCCCCTTAGTGGAATCACGGCATCTTGCATTGTGCGAGGGCGTGAGGAGATTACGGTGGCCTTAGTGGCATCTTGGGGAGCATTGTGCCTCCACACCGCTCCAACAGAGATTAGCATCCGCAAGGGTGTGAACTTCGGGATACATCATCGTCTCCGCGTGCCTCGATTATCTCTTACCCGAACCCTTTACTTATGCACTTTACTTTGTGATAGCCATATTGTCTCGTGTCATATATCTTGCTATCACTTAGTTGTTTATCTTGCTTAGCATAAGTTGTTGGTGCACATAGGTGAGCCTAGTTGTTTGAGGTTTTGTGCTTGACATATTAAACGTTAGTTTTATTCCGCATCAGTTCAAGCCTAAACCTTAATTATTTTAAAGCGCCTATTCACCCCCCTCTAGGCGACATCCACGTCCTTTCAACAATGATGATCATGGTGCCTCGAAGATGGAGATCAAAGGAGCAAGATGATATTGCCCATATCATGTCACTATACGATTGCAGGTGATGTTTATCATGTTTTACATATTATTGCTTAGAACGACGGTAGAAAAGATAAGATGAACCCTCATTAAGATTTCGATAAAGTATTCCCCTAAGTGTGCACCGTTGCGAAGGATCGTTGTCTCGAAGCACCATGTAATGATCGGGTGTGATAGATTCTAACGTTTGCATACAACGGGTGTAAGCCAGTTTACACACGCAAAACACTTAGGTTGACTCGACGAGCCTAGCATGTACAAACATGGCCTCGAATACGGGAGACCGAAGGGTAAAACATGAGTCGTATGGATGATACGATCAACATGGAGATGCTCACCATTGATGACTAGTCAGTCTCACGTGATGATTGGGCACAGCTAGTCGATGTGGATCATGTTTCACTTGGATGACTAGAGGGATGTCGATCTGAGTGAGAGTTCATTAGTAATTTGATTAGATGAACTTAATTATCATGAACTTAGTCTAAAATTGTCTTTACAAATATTATAGATCCAATGGCCAACGCAAATGTCTCATTCAACTTCAACGCGTTCCTAGAGAAAACCAAGCTGAAAGATGATGGGAGCAACTATGCGGATTGGGATCGTAACTTAAAGCTCATCCTCACGGCTTCCAAGAAGACATATGTCCTTAATGCACCGCTAGGTGATCCTCCCGTTCCCGCGGCGACCCAGGACGTTAGGAATGCCTGGCAGTCGCGGAGTGATGACTACTCTCTCGTTTAGTGCGGCATATGCTTTACAGTTTAGAACCGGGGCTCCAAAGGCGTTTTGAGCAACACGGATATGAGATGATCGAGGAGCTAAAACTTGTTTTTCTAGCTCATGCTCGGGTCGGGAGATATGAATTCTCCGACAAGTTCTTTAGCTGTAAGATGGAGGAGAATAGTTCTGTCACTGAGCACATACTCAGAATGTCTGGGTTGCACAACCGCTTGACTCAACTCGGAGTTGAACTTTCGGATGATGCGGTCATTGACAGAATCCTCCAGTCGCTTCCACCTAGCTATAAAGGTTTAGTGATGAATTACAACATGCAAGGGATGGAAAAGACTATTCCCGAGTTGTATTCAATGTTGAAATCTGCGGAGGTAAAAATCAAGAAAGAACATCAAGTGTTGATGGTCAATAAGACCACCAGTTTCAAGAAGGGCAAAGGTAAAAAGAACTTCAAGAAAGACGGCAAAACAGTTGCCACGCCCGGTAAACTAGTTGCCGGGAATAAGTCAAAGAAAGGACCTAAGCATGAGACTGAGTGCTATTACTGCAAGGGAACCGGTCACTAGAAGCCGAATTGCCCTAAGTACTTAGCGGACAAGAAGGCCGGCAACCTCAAAGGTATATGTGATATACTTGTTATTGATGTGTACCTTACCAGCGCTCGTAGTAACTGCTGGGTATTTGATACCGGTGTTGTAGCTCACATTTGCAACTCTAAGCAGGAACTTCGAAACAAGCGTAGGCTGGCTAAGGACGGGGTGACAATGCGCGTCAGGAATGGTTCCAAGGTCGATATGATCGCCGTCGGCATGCTACCTCTACATATACCTTCGGGATTAGTTTTAAACCTTAATAATTGTTATTTAGTACTAGCTTTGAACATGAACATTGTATCGGGATCTCGCTTGATGCAAGATGGATGCTCATTTAAATCTGAGAATAATGGTTGTTCTTTTTATATGAGTGGTATGTTCTATGGTCATGCCCCGCTGGTAAATGGTTTATTCATGATGAATCTCGATCGTGATGATACACATATTCATAGTGTGAGTACCGAAAGATGCAAGGTTGATAATGATAGTCCCACATACTTGTGGCACTGCCGCCTTGGTCATATCGGTGTCAAGCGCATGAAGAAACTCCATACAGATGGACTTTTGGAGTCTCTTGATTTTGAATCATTTGACACTTGTGAACCGTGCCTCATGGGCAAGATGACCAAGACTCCGTTCTCCGGAACAATGGAGCGAGCAACCAACTTATTGGAAATAATACATATCGATGTATGCGGTCCAATGAGCGTCGAGGCTCACGGAGGCTATCGTTATGTTCTCACCCTCACTTATGATTTAAGTAGATATGGGTACGTCTACTTAATGAAGCACAAGTCTGAAACCTTTGAAAGGTTCAAGGAATTTCAGAGTGAGGTAGAGAATCAACGTGACAAGAAAATAAAGTATCTACGATCTGATCGCGGAGGAGAATATATTAGTCACGAGTTTGGCACACACCTAAGGAAATGTGGAATTGTTTCACAACTCACGTCGCGTGGCACAACGCAACGTAACAGTGTGTCTGAACGTTGTACTTGCACTTTATTGGATATGGTACGATCTATGATGTCTCTTACCGATTTACCGCTATCATTTTGGGGATATGCATTGGAAACAGACACATTCACTTTAAATAGGGCATCGTCTAAATTTGTTGAGACGACATCGTATGAATTATGGTTTGGCAAGAAACCTAAGCTATCGTTTCTGAAAGTTTGGGGCTGCGATGCTTATGTGAAGAAACTTCAACCAGAGAAACTCAAACCCAAAATGGAAAAATGCGTCTTTATAGGATACCCTAAGGAAACTATTGGGTACACCTTCTATATTAGATCCGAAGGCAAAATCTTTGTAGCCAAGAACAAATCCTTTCTAGAGAAAGAGTTTCTCTTGAAAGAAGTAAGTGGGAGGAAAATAGAACTTGATGAGGTAATTTTACCTCCTCTCGAACCGGAGATTAGCGCAGCACAAGAAAAATGTTTCTGAGGCGCCTGCACCGGCAAGAGAAGAAGTTAATGATGATGATCATGACACTTCGGATCAAGTTGCTATTGAACCTCAAAGGTCCACAAGGGTGCATTCCGCACCAGAGTGGTACGGCAACCCTGTCATGGAAATCATGTTGTTGGACGACAGTGAACCTTCAAACTATGAAGAAGCAATGGCGAGCCCGGATTCCAACAAATGGCTTGAGGCCATGAAATCCGAGATATGATCCATGTATGAGAACAAAGTTTGGACTTTGGTGGACTGGACCGATGATCGGCGAGCCATAGAAAATAAATGGATCTTTAAGAAGAAGACTGATGCATATGGTAAGGTGACCATCTATAAGGCTCGACTTGTCGCTAAGGGTTATCGACAAGTTCAAGGGATTGACTACGATGAGACCTTCTCACCCGTAGCGATGCTGAAGCTGGTCCGAATAATGTTAGTAATTGCCACATTTTATGATTATGAAATCTGGCAAATGGACGTCAAAATGGCATTCGTGAACGGCTTTCTTAAAAAAGAATTGTATATGATACAACTGGAAGGTTTTGTCGATCCTAGCAATGCTAACAAGGTATGCAAGCTCCAGCGCTCCATCTATGGGCTGGTGCAGGCATCTCAGAGTTGGAACATTCGCTTTGATGAGGTGATCAAAGCGTTTGGGTTTATACGGACTTATGGAGAAGCCTGTATTTACAAGAAAGTGAGTGGGAGCTTTGTAGCATTTCTCATATTATATGTGGATGACATATTGCTAATGGGAAATGATATATAACTATTGTAAAGCATAAAGGCCTATTTGAATAAAAAAAATTCAATGAAGGACCTTGGAGAAGCTGCTTACATATTAGGCACCAAGATCTATAGAGATAGATCGAGACGCCTCATAGGTCTTTCATAAAGCACATACCTTGACAAGATATTGAAGAAGTTCAATATGGATAAGGCTAAGAAGGGGTTCTTGCCTACATTACAAGGTGTGAGGTTGAGTACGACTCAACACCCAACCACAGCGGAAGATAGAGAAAAGATGAGTACCGTCCCCTATACTTCAGCCATAGGCTCTATCATGTATGCCATGCTATGTACCAGACCTGATGTGAACCTTGCCATAAGTTTGGTAGGGAGGTACCAAAGTGATCCAGGAGTGGATCACTGGACAATGGTCAAGAACATCCTTAAGTACGTGAAAAGGACTAAAGATATGTTTCTCGTTTATGGAGGTGCCGAAGAGCTCGTCGTAAAGGGTTACGTTGATGCTAGCTTCGACATGGATCCAGATGACCCCAAGTCACAAACCGGATATGTGTATATTTTGAATAATGGGGCAGTTAGCTGGTGCAGTGGCAAGCAAAGCGTCGTGGAGGGATCTACATGTGAAGCGGAGTACATAACTGCTTCAGAAACAACACAGGAAGGAGTCTGGATGAAGGAGTTCATCACCGACCTAGGAGTGATTCCGAGTGCGTCGGGCCCGATGACTCTGTTCTGTGACAACACTGGAGCTATTGCCATTGCAAAGGAGCCCAGGTTTCACAAGAAGACCAAGCACATCAAGCGTCGCTTCAACTCCATTCGTGGATACATCCAAGATGGAGATATAGATATTTGTAAAGTACATACGGATCAAAATGTCGCAGATCCGTTGACTAAACCTCTTCCACGAGCGAAACATGATCAACACCAGAACTCTATGGGTGTTTCATTCATCACAATGTAACTAGATTATTGACTCTAGTGCAAGTGGGAGACTGTTGGAAATATGCCCTAGAGGCAATCATAAAGTGGTTATTATTATATTTCCTGGTTCATGATAATTGTCTCTTACTCATGCTATAATTGTATTAACCGGAAATCGTAATACATGTGTGAATATATAGATCACAAGTGTCTCTAGTGAGCCTCTAGTTGGCTAGCTCGTTGATCAATAGATGATCATGGTTTCCTGATCATGGACATTGGATGTCATTGATAACGGGATCTCATCATTGGGGAATGGTGTGATGGACAAGACCCAATCGTAAGCATAACACTAGATCATGTTGCTTGTCTGCTAAAGTTTTTCCAATGTCAAGTACCATTTCCTTAGACCCTGAGATTGTGCAACTCCCGGATACCTTAGGAGTGCGTTGGGTGTATCAAATGTCACAACGTAACTGGGTGATTATAAAGATGCACTACACGTATCTCCGAAAGTATCTGTTGTGTTGTACGAATCGAGACTAGGATTTGTCACTCCATGTGATGGAGAGGTATCTCTGGGCCCACTCGGTAATCCATCATCATACTGAGCTCATTGTGACTAAGGAGTTAGCCATGGGATGATGTGTTATGGAACGAGTAAAGAGACTTGCCGGTAACGAGATTGAACAAGGTATAGGGATACCGACGATCCAATCTCGGGCAAGTATCATACCGGTAGACAAAGGGAATTGCATACGGGATTGATTGAATCCTCGACATCATGGTTCATCCGATGAGATCATCGTGGAACATCCAACATGGAAATCCAGACCCCCAATGTTGGTTATTGACCGGAGAGATCTCTCGGTCATGTGTGCATGCTTCCCGAACTCATAGGGTCTACACACTTAAGGTTCGATGACACTAGGGTTATAGGGGAATAGTGTACGTGGTTACCGAAGGTTGTTCGGATTCCCGGATGAGATCCCGGACGTCACGAGGAGTTCCGGAATGGTCCGTAGGTAAATATTCATATATAGGAAGTGAGGATTTGGTCACCGAAAGTGTTTCGGGCGACACCGGTAATGTATCGGGACCACCGGAAGGGTTCCGGGGATCCACCGGCAAGGGCCACCAGCCCCAAGTTGCTACATGGGCTAGGAGTGGGTGGGAACCAGCCCATATGTGGGCTGGTGCGCCACCACAAGCATACCAAGGCGCAACAAGGCGTGGAGGGGGCAAACCCTAGGCGTGGAGGCCACTTTGGGCATCAAAGCCCAACCCTTAGGGCGCCTCCACCACCTTGGCCGCCGCCCCAAGGGCCATCTAAGGCTGCCGCACCCTTAGGGTGGGAAACCCTAAGGGTGGCCACCCTCCTCCCTCTCCTCCTATATATAGTGGGGGGTTTTGGGAAGATTTGAGACAACAATTCTCTCTCTCTCGACGCAGCCCTACCTCCACTCCTCCTCGTCCTCCGTGGTGCTCGGCGAAGCCGTGCCGGAGAACCGCATAGCTCCACCGTCACCACGCCGTTGTGCTTCCGGAGCTCTCCCTCAACCTGCCCTCCCTCCTTGCTGGATCAAGGCGTTGGAGACGTCACCGGGATGCACGTGTGTTGAACGCGGAGGCACCGACGTTTGGTGTATAGATCCGAATCCATCGCGATCTGAATCGCTGCGAGTACGACTCCATCAACCATGTTCTAGCAATGCTTTGGCTTAACGATCTTCAAAGATATGAAGATGCTCTACCCCTTTGCTCGTTGGTGGTTTCTCCATAGATATATCCTTGCATGACGTAGGATTTTTTTTGAAATTACTACGTTACCCTACACATCTTGATTTACACTTTGTCTTAGTCTTGATCAACCTTGTGTCTTTATGACCATTCTTTGGATAATACCTTAAATACCACCTTGGTCATCATATAAACTCCTTGAAACCAACATATGGACTTCAAGACGTGCCTATGGACAAATCCTTTGAATATAACTTAAGGCAACCATTAGTCCATAGGGATTGTCATCAATTGCCAAAACCACATACGGAGAAATATGCTCTAACAACAAGGATAAAGTTGTGTAGTAGACATCAGAATTCCATGGCCAGCACCACCACCGCATCGTCGTGTTAGACCAGATCTCATCTACCTCTGCTCCCGCTCTTGGTGGATCAAGGAGGAGGAGAAGTCACCGAGCGAGACGTGTGTTAAACTCGAAGGTGTCGCATGTGCGGTGCTTCGATTGAATAGGACCGCGATGCGAGTACGACTATGCCAACCATGATCTCTAGATTGTTAGCGCTTTCGGTCTACAAGGATATGTAGACACCTCTCCCTCTCGTTGCTAGCATCTCCATAGAATATATGTTGGGTGTTTCATTGGATTTTTTTGCTTCCCATGCAACATTCTGCAACAAAATTCTATACAAGCTAGTAGTTAACAACTTAGGTCCAACTTTACCATGGCCTTGTAACCATCGAGTAGTTGCTTAGTTGCCATGACATGGATTGGGAAACATTAATTACTATTCCACCATAAAACCTTCTAGTTTACTACTTAACTGCAATGTAATTAATGAATCATTTCGGCGGTACTTCGGTATTGCTTTGGTGGCTGCGTGTTTTGTGGGTGACCACCCAGGCTCAAAGAGAATGAACGAGTTCAAAGTTGAGTAGCTTCCATGTGTGGCCATGAGACAATTTGTGCTATGTCTGGACCAAGTAAGTTGTGGGAATCCTCGTGTGATAAACCAACACATGTAGGTGTGTAGGTTGGACTAGGTGTGTCATTTTTGAGAGTATGACTACTTTCCAAAAGTATCGTCTTGATCTACCTAGCTACTTCACAAATGAAGTTTAGTAGCAGAAGGGTGTGAGCGGGAATCACTGGTAAACTACACAAACCCGTGTAGAGTGTATAATACTGATCATGATTAGTCGTGTCCCCGGTTACGGACAACTTTGGGCAGCTCAATAGAGAATTGTGAGCTTAATCTCACCACCTTTTCTTCTTATAAGAAATGGGTTGAACTGGTGGGGAGTTGTGGCGCTGTTTCTGAGAGGACTAGAGGACCTTGTGTATCTCGAGGTAAGCTTGGGATGACCAGAGTGTGCGAGGAGTCCACACGCTCAAACTACATATGAGTACGACCAGAGTGCACCGGAAGTGTCAAGCTATTAGAGTAGTATGAATAATAGGGAAAACCATGTTAGTCTGCAAATAGCCTTAAACCCCACCAACTAAAGTGCATGTAGGTGAATAGATTCTCCAAAAACCATGGACTTGCCAATACATTCAATGTATTGACAATAGCGACTCCAACGTATCATGTTGCATGTGATTATCATGAGGAACGATTTGCATAGGGTTTCATGCCTCCACTCGACATGCTTCGTGTGGCGTTGACAAAGCTTAACAAGACATCTACCTTAGATTGCTTTCGTTTCCTCTTGTTATGAACTTTGTTTGCTTATTACAAAACTATGTATTTGACTAGCCCTTGGCTAGAGTCTATAAGACTATTTGTATTTTATTGATCATGCGATGTAATAAAGGATGCATTTGTGCATGATACACCACCGTTATCGTGTATGTCGATGATTTGATTCAGGGGTTGGCATAGAGACACACGGAGACCTTATACGTGAAAAGATGGGACATGCCATCCATTCCTATGACACAAATACACTACACTAGTACATGGCTGGCAGCGATCCCTTTGTCTTCCCCATGTCTGGGAGCCCGCTCATAGGACCGTCGGGAGCCGTGGAGGTATATTCTTACCCCTTATGTTCCCTATGTTTGGCTGCGCCGCTTGTCGGAGTGCCAAAGGGGGGTGTGCTTCAACCGGAGAGGAAGGGGGGATCAGCTTCTGTGAAGCACGAACCAGGGTTGGTTTTTGGGGCGGGGGACGACGGTGGCCCGTGAGGGAGGACGATACGCCGGCTGTGTATGACGACGAAGCGCCTGCGGTGGCCTTCTTGGGAACCAAGCGGCGACGTCCTCCCATGTTCTAATTTTCCTCAGCCTGAGATTCTCGATATCCAGATCGGCTTCGTTCTCCGCCAGCAGGGTGCGGTTCCGCGAACAATGACATGGGACTTGACTTCTGGCCTCTTCCACGACAACCACGGTGGTCGTTCCGCTGTGCTGGCCTCGAGCAACTCGCGACTCCTCCGCGAGCTGCCTTGGAGCACCGAGTTGCCCAACTAGGCGCCGACTTGGAGCGACCACTTGCTCCGTTAGGATGGACGAGGGAGGTGGAGCAACGTGTTGCCTGGTTTGTATCCGACGGACTCGACGGACCAAATAGCCGGCTTTTATACCGGACAATTGCTCTTCATGCTCGTTGGATGACATGGAAGGGAAAGGGGGGGGGGGCTTGAAGGAGTAGATGAGGAGCGAAGGAGTGGTGCAATTCTTGCCCGGAGTCTGGTCTTCTTTAAATAGTGGGCGGGCGCGAGGAGCTTGCCTAGCATTGTGTTTAATGTCGTCCGGCTCGCGAACTAACGTGTGTGTGGAGTAGGTTTCTCGACGCACACACGGGTTAAGTGAAGGCATTTGAATGCGACGAGGAGGTGCGTTCAGCTGAGTGTGCAACGAATTGCGCTTTCTCGGTCGGCCCACCGCTTCAATGCCGATGCTAGTGAGAGGTCACGTCCACTTTGGGTCCACTTTAATACGGAGCGACTGCTTTATAATGACATGAATGCGGACAGGTGGCGCCGGATCGAAAACACGCGACGCCGGAGAAAGGTCTTGGATGGGCCATGATGGTCAGAAACGGGTGTGGCTACTCTCTAAACACCCGCAAATCTTCATGTTTGTCTTTAGTTTGCGAAAGAAAATACATGTGAAGCGTCATGCAAATCTTTGTAGGACCATGTTAAATGACACAACACGTGATCCAACAAGCTGCGGGCGGTTTGAGGGTCTTTAGAAAATTTTCAGCATCAACAATGTTGGTGCCTTCCACGCTGTCGGACAAATTTTCTTTAGTAACTGATGACCCAAAGGAATACCGGGTTATACTGGGTTGATCTTGCACTGTTGTAGCCCCCGGTTTTGTATGAGGCTCGGCATTATTCCTGCAAAGATGAATCAGGCCGGTATGGAGGCACGCACGCTGCTGGTCAAGAACTTTGGAGAATCCGTCGCATCGGACCAAACGCTCATGCACCCCCATGTGTTCCTTGGTCCATTTCCACAACAAACAAAAAACAATCCAGGCAATTTGCACACGACCTTCAACTCTCTGCTGCAGATCGCCGGCGGACGTACGGGTGGCCAATTCGCACACGTCCTAGCGTCCTTGGGTCTCGATCAATTCCCCGGTCCGCCATGCAATCATGCCGGCCGTAACTCAACTACTCCTACTACTACTCTGCCATTCCCGAAACACAAAAATATAACGTCATGTCATCCGAGTTTTTCAGAAAAAACTGGAAACACATTCGAATTTTACAGAAGCATGAAGGGCAATCGAACCCAAAACACAAAAGACGGAGCATATAATCTAATTCTTTTTTTTGATAATCCTTGATAGAGAAGGGCCTGAGATCACCGGCTCACCGCCGGGCACCGGCGTATAAGAATTGATTTCGTGAAAACGTTCCTACTCCTTTAGGAAGGAGCCACGAGTATATGGGGTGTTTTTTTCTATGGACTTTTTGATGTAAGACTAAAAAAATCCCTTTTAGTCCCATGTCAAAGAAACATGAGGGACTTTTAGGGACTAAAAGACGGTATTTGAGACTAAAGGAAGAAGCCCCTATGTAAGGGACTTTTTAGGACTTTTTTAACACTTTTTTCAACAGTGCCCCTACTTTTAGCATGTCATTTAATAACTTCTAGTATATTATTAGGGGTAACATGGTCTTTTTGCATGTCATTTAATGACCTCTAATCCATGTTTAGTCCTTGAAAAGAAAGGGGTAGAGACTAGAGACTTTTTAGTTGGGACTAAAAAAAGTCTTAGGACTTTTTAAAGAAAGAGGGCCTATATTGATTGGGACTAACTTGCCGTGGTTTATAAAGACTCTATAGATCGTTAGAATTCAGCAGATAAGAATAGACAGTTTAAATAGTAGGAGAGATAGAGATAGAGAAGATGGTTTAAGGGGGTGTTTGTTTCGAGAGACTTTTTGGTGTAGGGACTAAAAAAAGTCCCTTTTAGTCTCATGTGAAACAAACATGAGAGACTTTTAGGGACTAAAAGAGGGTATTTGAGACTAAAGGAAGAAGTCCCTATTGGAGGGTCTTTTTGGACTTTTTGACACTTTTTCCAACAGTGCCCCTACTTTTAGCATGTCATTTAATAACTACTACTACATTACTAGGGGTAACATGGTCTTTATGCATGTCATTTAATGACCTCTAGTCCCTATTTAGTCCATGGAAACAAACGGGTAGGGACTAGAGACTTTTAGTTGGGACAAAAAAAAGTCCCGGGACTTCTGAAACAAACAGGGCCTAAGATTACAACACAAATATCTCTAAGTCTAACACCCTCCCTTAATCTACCTATCCTAGTTTAACATTATTCTTGAATGCTTCAAATGGCTTGAATGATAGAGCTTTAATGAATCCATCAGCAACTTGATCTTTGGAAGGAATAAAGCGTATCTCCAACTTTTTCTCTGCAACTCTTTCTCGTACAAAGTGAAAATCTATACCAATGTGGTTGGTTCTAGCGTTAAATAGGATTAGCACTTAAATAAGTAGCACCCAAGTTATCACACCATAAACACAAAGTACGATGTTGCTTCACACCCAATTCCTCAAGCAAGGATTCAAGCCAAATAATTTCGGCAGTAGCATTTGTCAACGACTTGTACTCAGCTTCACTGCTTGACCTTGACACTGTTGCTTGCTTTCTTTCACTCCATGAAATAAGGTTAGAACCAAAGAAAACAACAAAGCCTCATGCTGATTTTCTTTCATCACTACAGCCTGCCCAATCTGCATCAAAGAAGGCACTAACAAGTGTAGAATTGAAACGTATGAAGTGTGGTCCCAAACCTACAGTATGCTTAACATACCTTGTAATCCTTTTAACAACTGTCCAATGAACATAGGTAGGAGCATGTAGATGTTGACAAACTTTGTTAACATCAAATGAAATATCTGGTCGTGTCAAGGTTAAGTATTGCAAGGCTCCAACAAACCTTCTATATCTACATGTAGGTGCTTGCTTTAAACCATAAAGAGCCTTGTCAAGTTTGCATATATAATGGGGGGTTTTGCTTGTTTTCATAACGTGGTGGTCGCCTCTTGTAGACCTTATCTTCCAGAACACCATGCAAAAACGTGTTCTGTACATCTAGCTATCTTAAGCCCCATCCCTTGGACACATCAAGGGCTAGCACAAGTCTTATGGTCACAACCTTTACAACCGGACTAAAGGTGTCCTCATAATCAATACCGTAACGTTGCTTAAAACCTTTAGCAACAAGACGTGCCTAATACCCGTCAATGGAGCCATCTGCCTTTCTCTTGATTCTGTACACCCATTTACAGTCAATGATATTCTTTACCCTCTAATTTGATACCAAGTGCGAGGTCTTGTTCTTCATGAGTGCACTATACTCTTTATCCATGGCCTTCTTCCACTTTTGATCTCTTAATGCATCACCCAATCTTGTTGGTTTACCTGAAATACACAACATGTCATATGGTATGGTACCATCCGTTCTTAACTTAGGATTTCTAATACCTTTTTTACAACCGAGTCATAACCCTTGATGTGGCAGGTTGAAGGCGTTGTTGAACAGGAGAGTGAAATGATCTGTTTGTCGAAGAAGATCCTGGAGAGGTTTCAGACCTTGATGCAGAAGACTCAGTAGCCATCGGTGTGTCCACCTCGTCAGCTACAGCCGAGCCCTGACCAAAGAAGATTGGCGTACATGAGTTTCAGGTGCTTCCATATCCTCTTCATTTTGTTCTCGCACATGAAATATAGCATCATTTTGGGCCAGAATTTGATCATGTTGATCGTTCTGTTCGCCATTTGCTCCAGGAACCTGCACACGTACAAGAGAAGGTACAAGAGAAGAAGTGGTTCCAGGAGGAGTATTATCATATTGGTTAGCACAATTGTTTCCCCCGTGATCAAAATCTTGAAGTGTGGATGGAAGAAGAAGAATCTCTTGAGGAAGAAGGGCACTGCATTTGGATGTAGGGATTCAAAAGGAAACACCGACTCGTCAAAGATGACATCTCGAGATATATAGACTCTGCCTGTGGGCACATCAAGGCACTTGACCCCTTTATGCATAGGACTATAGCCTAGGAACGCACATATTTTTGAACGAAACACAAGTTTGCGAGTGTTGTATGGCCTTAGGTTTGACCAACATGCACAACCGTAGACTCTGAGAGATTTGTAGTCCGGTTTAACACCAAAAAGACGTGTGATGGGGTTTTCAAAGTTGATGATTTTGCTGGGACGAATATTTATGAGATATGTGGCTATGAGAAAAGCTTCATCCCAAAACTTAAGGGGCATGGAAGCATTTGCTAGCAACATCAGTCCTACTTCAACAACATGGCGATGTTTTCGCTCAGCAGAACCGTTTTGTTGGGCGAGCATGGGGACACGACATATGTTCTGAAATTCCAATTTTTGGAAGAAAGATTTTAGTTTCTCATACTCACCACCCCAGTCGGTTTGCATAGCAGGTATTTTTGAGTCTAATTGACGTTCAACCAGATTTTGGAAATTAAGAAATACTTGGAATACATCAGATCACTTCTTTAGCAAATAAATCCAAGTGAGCTTGTTGTAGTCATCAATGAAGCTAACATAATAGGAAAATCTACCGACTGGAGTAGGAGTTGGTCCCCATACATTTGAGAAAATAAGCTACAATGGAGCAGTGGATGCACATGTAGAGATTGGATATGGCAACTGATGACTTTTAGCCTGTTGACAGGCATCACAGACTTACTCTACACTAGACTCAAAAGGAAGTTTATTTCTACTAAGAACATGTTGAACTATAACTGAAGAAGGATGACCTAGGCGACTGTGCCACTTTGTCGAGGAAGGTTTGGTGACACTCCATGCTTGATTATTCGACCATGATGAAGGTGGTGATGATATGAGTGGATACAAGCCTCCCTCACACTTTCCTCTAAGAATGACTCTCCTCGTTGCCAATTCCTTGATCACAAAGGAATAAGGATAGAAGATGATAAGGTCATTGGACATAGACAAGATTCTTTGATGCATGCGGAACATGAAGAACATTTTTAGATGTAGATCTTTTACAGGAGTTTTAACAATTGAGTTACCAACATGAGTAATATCCATACCTATTCCACTTGTTGTGTGTATTTGATCACCACCATGGTACTTTTATCACATGGTTAATTTGTCGAGCTCCCCTGTGATGTGTTTGGTGTCTCCTGAATCTGCATACCAGTTTGTGTCAATCCCATAGGAATTGGTGATGAGATTTGCCGCCTTCTTCTCTTCTTGATCTTCCCCGTAGCGCCACGAGTAGGATTTTGCCCCACCGAGATGAAACTTGTAGCAGATTTGGCACTGTGGGTAGTCTCCTTCTTGCTGCCGATGTTTTTGTGGTTGCGGGCGAGGACGCTGCTGCCTGCTAGTGGCCACCACCTCGAGCAGGAGAGGGAGACGAGCGGTTCCCACGTCTGCGTCCCCCTCTGTTACTTCGCCTGCGGCCTCGTCTATCGCGGGACTGCCCACGCCCTTTGTAGATGGTAGCTGACGAACGAATCCCTGCTGGTCCATCGCCCAACATCTCCATCCTTTGAACAAAGGCAGAGATCTACGAGAAGAGTTCGTCAACGGTGATGGAGATTTTGATGGCGCCGACTGCTGCCACGACGGGGTCATAGTCTCGATCAAGACCAACAAAGATGTAGTCAACCATCTTTGGATCGCTAACAGGGCGCCCAACCACGGCTAGTTCATTGCCGAGGCTCTTCATCTTGGCGATGAAAGCATTTCTTGACATGCTGCCCTTCTTGGTGTTGGTGATAGCGATTCCTAGATTTGTTATCCTGGATTAAGACTGCGAGGCGAACAATGTCGTGAGAGCAGTCCAGAGATCGAAGGTATTCTCCTTACCGACGACCTGTGCAAGAATTTCTTGCGAGAGCGAATTCAGCAGTCACCTCAGAACCCGTTGATCCTTCGACAGCCATGGGCCATATAGAAAGTTCGGCTCTGTTGTGATAGTTTTGTCCGCTTGAGCGATCTCCACCGTCTTCGGTGGTGCGTCGTCGCTGCCATCAAGGAGTCCAGTCACCTGCGCACCTCGCAGGGCTGGCATCACTTGCGCCTTCCAAAGGAGGTAATTCCCCCTAGTGAGTTTCTCGGTTGGGGAAGCACCTAGGTGTTGGGGAACGTCGCATGGGAAACAAAAATTTTCCTACGCGCACGAAGACCTATCATGGTGATGTCCATCTACGAGAGGGGATGAGTGATCTACGTACCCTTGTAGACCGTACAACAGAAGCGTTAGAGAACGCGGTTGATGTAGTGGAACGTCCTCACGTCCCTCGATCCGCCCCGCGAACAATCCCGCGATCTAGTACCGAACGGACGGCACCTCCGCGTTCAGCACACGTACAGCTCGACGATGATCTCGGCCTTCTTGATCCAGCAAAAGAGACGGAGAGGTAGAAGAGTTCTCCGGCAGCATGACGGCTCTCCGGAGGTTGGTGATGACCTTCTCTCAGCAAGGCTCCGCCCGAGCTCCGCAGAAACGCGATCTAGAGGAAAAACCGTGGAGGTATGTGGTCGGGCTGACGTGGAAAAGTCGTCTCAAATCAGCCCTAAAACCTCCGTATATATAGGTGGGAGGGAGGGGGCCTTGCCTTGGGGTCCAAGGACCCTCAAGGGGGTCGGCCGAGCCAAGGGGGAGGACTCTACCCCCCCAAACCGAGTTGGACTAGGTTTGGTGAGAGGGAGTCCTCCTCCCTTCCCACCTCCTCCCTTTTTTTTTCCTCTTGATTTTTCTTCTCTTGGCGCATAGAGCACTTGTGGGCTGTCCCACCAGCCCACTAAGGGCTGGTGTGTCTCCCCAAGGCCTATGGGCTTCCCCGGGGTGGGTGCCCCCCCCGGTGAACTCCCGGAACCCATTCGTCATTCCCGGTACATTCCCGGTAACTCCGAAAAACCTTCCGGTAATCAAATGAGGTCATCCTATATATCAATCTTCGTTTCCGGACCATTCCGGAAACCCTCGTGACGTCCGTGATCTCATCCGGGACTCCGAACAACATTCGGTAACCAACCATATAACTCAAATACGCATAAAACAACGTCGAACCTTAAGTGTGCAGACCCTGCGGGTTCGAGAACTATGTAGACATGACCCGAGAGACTCCTCGGTCAATATCCAATAGCGGGACCTGGATGCCCATATTGGATCCTACATATTCTACGAAGATCTTATCGTTTGAACCTCAGTGCCAAGGATTCGTATAATCCCGTATGTCATTCCCTTTGTCCTTCGGTATGTTACTTGCCCGAGATTCGATCGTCAGTATCCGCATACCTATTTCAATCTCGTTTACCGGCAAGTCTCTTTACTCGTTCCGTAATACAAGATCCCGCAACTTACACTAAGTTACATTGCTTGCAAGGCTTGTGTGTGATGTTGTATTACCGAGTGGGCCCCGAGATACCTCTCCGTCACACGGAGTGACAAATCCCAGTCTTGATCCATACTAACTCAACTAACACCTTCGGAGATACCTGTAGAGCATATTTATAGTCACCTAGTTACGTTGCGACGTTTGATACACACAAAGCATTCCTCCGTTGTCAGTGAGTTATATGATCTCATGGTCATAGGAATAAATACTTGACACGCAGAAAACAGTAGCAAGAAAATGACACGATCAACATGCTACGTCTATTAGTTTGGGTCTAGTCCATCACGTGATTCTCCTAATGACGTGATCCAGTTATCAAGCAACAACACCTTGTTCATAATCAGAAGACACTGACTATCTTTGATCAACTGGCTAGCCAACTAGAGGCATGCTAGGGACGGTGTTTTGTCTATGTATCCACACATGTAAATGAGTCTTCATTCAATACAATTATAGCATGGATAATAAACGACTATCTTGATACAGGAATTATAATAATAACTATATTTATTATTGCCTCTAGGGCATAATTCCAACAGTCTCCCACTTGCACTAGAGTCAATAATCTAGTCCTCACATCACCATGTGAATTACATTGTAATAAATCTAACACCCATACAGTTCTGGTGTCGATCATGTTTTGGCCGTGGAAGAGGTTTAGTCAGCGGGTCTGCTACATTCAGATCCGTGTGCACTTTGCATATATTCACGTCCTCTTCCTCGACGTAGTCGCGGATGAGGTTGAAGCGTCGTTTGATGTGTCTGGTCTTCTTGTGAAACCGTGGTTCCTTTGCTAAGGCAATGGCACCAGTGTTGTCACAGAACAAGGTTATTGGATCCAGTGCACTTGGCACCACTCCAAGATCCATCATGAACTGCTTCATCCAGACACCCTCCTTAGCCGCCTCCGAGGCAGCCATGTACTTTGCTTCACATGTAGAATCTGCTACGACGCTTTGCTTGGAACTGCACCAGCTTACTGCACCCCCATTAAGAATAAATACGTATCCGGTTTGCGACTTAGAGTCGTCCGGATCTGTGTCAAAGCTTGCATCGACGTAACCTTTTACGGCGAGCTCTTCGTCACCTCCATACACGAGAAACATCTCCTTAGTCCTTTTCAGGTACTTCAGGATATTCTTGACCGCTGTCCAGTGATCCACTCCTGGATTACTCTGGAACCTACCTGCCATACTTATGGCCAGGCTAACATCCAGTCTAGTGCACAGCATCGCATACATGATAGAACCTATGGCTGAAGCATAGGGGACGGAGCGCATATGCTCTCTATCTTCATCAGTTGCTGGGCACTGAGTCTTACTCAATCTCGTACCTTGTAAAACTGGCAAGAACCCTTTCTTGGACTGTTCCATTTTGAACCTCTTCAAAACTTTATCAAGGTATGTGCTTTGTGAAAGTCCTATCAGGCGTTTTGATCTATCCCTATAGATCTTAATGCCTAGAATGTAAGCAGCTTCTCCTAGGTCCTTCATAGAGAAACTTTTATTCAAGTAACCTTTTATGCTCTCCAAAAGCTCTACGTTGTTTCCAATCAGTAATATGTCATCCACATATAATATTAGGAACGCCACAGAGCTCCCACTCACTTTCTTGTAAATACAAGATTCTCCAACCACTTGTATAAACCCAAATGCTTTGATCACCTCATCAAAGCGTTTGTTCCAACTCCGAGATGCTTGCACCAGTCCATAAATGGATCGTTGGAGCTTGCACACCTTGTCAGCATTTTTAGGATCGACAAAACCTTCGGGTTGCATCATATACAACTCTTCCTTAAGGAAACCGTTAAGGAACGCCGTTTTGACATCCATCTGCCAGATTTCATAATCGAAAAATGCAGCTATTGCTAGCATGATTCTGACGGACTTAAGCATCGCTACGGGTGAGAAAGTCTCATCGTAGTCAACTCCTGGAACTTGTGAAAAACCCTTTGCCACAAGTCGAGCTTTATAAACGGTCACATTACCGTCAGCGTCCGTCTTCTTCTTAAAGATCCATTTGTTCTGAATAGCCTTGCGGCCCTCAGGTAGTATCTCCAAAGTCCACACTTTGTTCTCATACATGGATCCTATCTCGGATTTCATGGCTTCTAGCCATTTGTTGGAATCTGGGCCCACCATTGCTTCTTCATAATTTGCAGGTTCATTGTTGTCTAACAACATGATTGATAAGACGGGATTACTGTACCACTCTGGAGCAGCGCGTGATCTCGTCGACCTGCGTGGTTCAACAGAAACTTGAACTGGAGTTTCATGATTATCATCATTAACTTCCTCCTCAACCGGCGTCGCAACGACAGAGGTTTCCCCTTGCCCTGCGCCACCATCCAGAGGGATGAGAGGTTCGACAACCTCGTCAAGTTCTATCTTCCTCCCACTCAATTCTCTCGAGAGAAACTCCTTCTCGAGAAAAGCTCCGTTTTTAGCAACAAACACTTTGCCCTCGGATTTGAGATAGAAGGTGTAACCAACTGTCTCTTTTGGGTAACCTATGAAGACGCACTTTTCCGCTTTGGGTTCCAGCTTTTCAGGCTGAAGCTTTTTGACATAAGCATCACATCCCCAAACTTTAAGAAACGACAACTTTGGCCTTTTGCCATACCACAGTTCGTATGGTGTCGTCTCAACGGATTTTGATGGTGCCCTATTTAAAGTGAATGCAGCTGTTTCTAATGCATAACCCCAAAATGATAACGGCGAATCAGTAAGAGACATCATAGATCGCACCATCTCTAACAAAGTACGATTACGACGTTCGGACACACCATTACGCTGTGGTGTTCCAGGCGGTGTTAACTGCGAAACAATTCCACATTGTCTTAAGTGAGCACCAAACTCGAAACTCAGATATTCACCCCCACGATCAGACCGTAGGAACTTGATCTTCTTGTTACGATGATTTTCCACTTCACTCTGAAATTGCTTGAACTTTTCAAATGTTTCAGACTTGTGCTTCATCAAGTAGACATAACCATATCTACTTAAATCGTCAGTGAAGGTGAGAAAATAACGATATCCACCGCGTGCCTCTACGCTCATTGGACCACACACATCGGTATGTATGATTTCCAACAAGTCACTTGCACGCTCCATTGTTCCAGAGAACGGAGTCTTAGTCATCTTGCCCATGAGGCATGGTTCGCACGTGTCAAGTGAATCAAAGTCAAGTGACTCCAAAAGTCCATCAGCATGGAGTTTCTTCATGCGCTTTACACCAATATGACCTAAACGGAAGTGCCACAAAAATATGGCGCTATCATTGTTTACTCTAACTCTTTTGGTCTCAATGTTATGTATATGCGTATCGCTACCAAGATTCAATATGAACAATCCTCTCACATTCGGTGCATGACCATAAAAGATGTTACTCATAGAAATAGAACAACCATTATTCTCAGACTTAAAAGAGTAACCGTCTCGCAATAAACAAGATCCAGATATAATGTTCATGCTCAACGCAGGCACTAAATAACAATGATTTAAGTTCATCACTAATCCCGATGGTAGCTGAAGTGACACTGTGCCGACGGCGATTGCATCAACCTTGGAACCATTTCCTACGCGCATCGTCACTTCGTCTTTCGCTAGCCTTCGTCTATTCCGCAGTTCCTGTTTCGAGTTGCAAATGTGAGCAACAGAACCGGTATCGAATTCCCAGGCACTACTACGAGAGCCGGTTAAGTACACATCAATAACATGTATATCAAATATACCTGATTTTTCTTTGCCCGCCTTCTTATCTGCCAGAAACTTGGGGCAATTGCGCTTCGAGTGACCCATACCCTTGCAATAGAAGCACTCTGTTTCAGGCTTAGGTCCAGCCTTGGGTTTCTTCGGCGGATTGGCAACAGGCTTGCCGCTCTTCTTCGAATTGCCCTTCTTGCCTTTGCCGTTTCTCTTGAAACTAGTGGTCTTGCTCACCATCAACACTTGATGCTCTTTACGGAGTTCAGACTCTGCGACTTTCAGCATCGCAAACAACTCGCCGGGAGACTTGTTCATCCCTTGCATGTTGTAGTTCAACACAAAGCCTTTATAGCTTGGCGGCAGTGATTGAAGGATTCTGTCAGTGATAGCTTCTTGCGGGAGTTCAATCCCCAGCTCAGCTAGACGGTTTGAGTACCCAGACATTTTGAGCACATGTTCACTGACAGACGAGTTTTCCTCCATCTTGCAAGCATAGAATTTATCGGAGGTCTCATACCTCTCGATCCGGGCGTTCTTCTGAAAGATAAACTCCAACTCCTGGAACATCTCAAATGCTCCATGACGCTCAAAGCGACGTTGAAGTCCCGGTTCTAAGCCATACAAGACTGCACATTGAACTATTGAGTAGTCCTCCTTACGTGCTAACCAAGCGTTCTTAAAATCCTGATCAGCCGTAGCGGGTGGTTCATCTCCTAGCGCAGCATTAAGGACATAATCCTTCTTCCCAGCTTGTAAGATCAGCTTAAGATTACGAGCCCAGTCTACAAAGTTGCTTCCATCATCTTTCAACTTAGCTTTCTCTAGGAACGTATTAAAATTCAGGATGACTGTCGCGTGAGCCATGATCTACAACACAAATATATTGAAAGTGGACTTAGACTATGTTCAAGATAATTAGAGTTCAACTTAATCAAATTATATGCTAAACTCCCACTCAAAAAGTACATCTCTCTAGTCATTTGAGTGGTTCATGATCCACTTACACTATCCCAAGTCCGATCATCACGTGAGTTGAGTATAGTTTCAGTGGTAAGCATCCCTATGCTAATCATATCAACTATATGATTCATGATCGACCTTTCGGTCTCATGTGTTCCGAGGCCATGTCTGCACATGCTAGGCTCGTCAAGCTTAACCCGAGTGTTCGGCGTGCGCAACCGTTTTGCACCCGTTGTATGTGAACGTTGAGTCTATCACACCCGATCATCACGTGGTGTCTCGAAACGACGAACTGTAGCAACGGTGCACAGTCGGGGAGAACACAATTTCGTCTTGAAATTTTAGTGAGAGATCATCTCATAATGCTACCGTCGTTCTAAGCAAAATAAGGTGCATAAAAGGATTAACATCACATGCAATTCATAAGTGACATGATATGGCCATCATCACGTGCTTCTTGATCTCCATCACCAAAGCACCGGCACGATCTTCTTGTCACCGGCGCCACACCATGATCATCCATCAACGTGTTGCCATCGGGGTTGTCGTGCTACTTATGCTATTACTACTAAAGCTACATCCTAGCAAAATAGTAAACGCATCTGCAAGCACAAACGTTAGTATAAAGACAACCCTATGGCTCCTGCCGGTTGCCGTACCATCGACGTGCAAGTCGATATTTCTATTACAACATGATCATCTCATACATCCAATATATCACATCACATCGTTGGCCATATCACATCACAATCATACCCTGCAAAAACAAGTTAGACGTCCTCTAATTTTGTTGTTGCATGTTTTACGTGGTGACCAAGGGTATCTAGTAGGATCGCATCTTACTTACGCAAACACCACAACGGAGATATATGAGTTGCTATTTAACCTCATCCAAGGACCTCCTCGGTCAAATCCGATTCAACTAAAGTTGGAGAAACCGTCACTTGCCAGTCATCTTTGAGCAAAGGGGGTTACTCGTAACGATGAAACCAGTCTCTCGTAAGTGTACGAGTAATGTCGGTCCAAGCCGCTTCAATCCAACAATATCGCGGAATCAAGAAAAGACTAAGGAGGGCAGCAAAACGCACATCACCGCCCACAAAAACTTTTGTGTTCTACTCGAGAAGACATCTACGCATGAACCTAGCTCTGATACCACTGTTGGGGAATGTCGCATGGGAAACAAAAAATTTCCTACGCGCACGAAGACCTATCATGGTGATGTCCATCTACGAGAGGGGATGAGTGATCTACGTACCCTTGTAGACCGTACAGCAGAAGCGTTAGAGAACGCGGTTGATGTAGTGGAACGTCCTCACGTCCCTCGATCCGCCCCGCGAACAATCCCGCGATCAGTCCCACGATCTAGTACCGAACGGACGGCACCTCCGCGTTCAGCACACGTACAACTCGACGATGATCTCGGCCTTCTTGATCCAGCAAGAGAGACGGAGAGGTAGAAGAGTTCTCCGGCAGCGTGACGGCGCTCCGGAGGTTGGTGATGACCTTGTCTCAGCAGGGCTCCGCCCGAGCTCCGCAGAAACGCGATCTAGAGGAAAAACCGTGGAGGTATGTGGTCGGGCTGCCGTGGAAAAGTCATCTCAAATCAGCCCTAAAACCTCCGTATATATAGGTGGGAGGGAGGGGGCCTTGCCTTGGGGTCCAAGGACCCTCAAGAGGGTCGGCCGAGCCAAGGGGGAGGACTCTCCCCCCAAACCGAGTTGGACTAGGTTTGGTGGGAGGGAGTCCTCCTCCCTTCCCACCTCCTCCCTTTTTTTTTACTTTTCCTCTTGATTTTTCTTCTCTTGGCGCATAGAGCACTTGTGGGCTGTCCCACCAGCCCACTAAGGGCTGGTGTGTCTCCCCAAGGCCTATGGGCTTCCCCGGGGTGGGTTGCCCCCCCGGTGAACTCCCGGAACCCATTCGTCATTCCCGGTACATTTCCGATAACTCCGAAAAACCTTCCGGTAATCAAATGAGGTCATCCTATATATCAATCTTCGTTTCCGGACCATTCCGGAAACCCTCGTGACGTCCATGATCTCATCCGGGACTCCGAACAACATTCGGTAACCAACCATATAACTCAAATACGCATAAAACAACGTCGAACCTTAAGTGTGCAGACCCTGCGGGTTCGAGAACTATGTAGACATGACCCGAGAGACTCCTCGGTCAATATCCAATAGCGGGACCTGGATGCCCATATTGGATCCTACATATTCTATGAAGATCTTATCGTTTGAACCTCAGTGCCAAGGATTCGTATAATCCCGTATGTCATTCCCTTTGTCCTTCGGTATGTTACTTGCCCGAGATTCGATCGTCAGTATCCGCATACCTATTTCAATCTCGTTTACCGGCAAGTCTCTTTACTCGTTCCGTAATACAAGATCCCGCAACTTACACTAAGTTACATTGCTTGCAAGGCTTGTGTGTGATGTTGTATTACCGAGTGGGCCCCGAGATACCTCTCCGTCACACGGAGTGACAAATCCCAGTCTTGATCCATACTAACTCAACTAACACCTTCGGAGATACCTGTAGAGCATCTTTATAGTCACCCAGTTACGTTGCGACGTTTGATACACACAAAGCATTCCTCCGGAGTCAGTGAGTTATATGATCTCATGGTCATAGGAATTAATACTTGACACGCAGAAAACAGTAGCAACAAAATGACACGATCAACATGCTACGTCTATTAGTTTGGGTCTAGTCCATCACGTGATTCTCCTAATGACGTGATCTAGTTATCAAGCAACAACACCTTGTTCATAATCAGAAGACACTGACTATCTTTGATCAACTGGCTAGCCAACTAGAGGCATGCTAGGGACGGTGTTTTGTCTATGTATCCACACATGTAAATGAGTCTTCATTCAATACAATTATAGCATGAATAATAAACGATTATCTTGATACAGGAATTATAATAATAACTATATTTATTATTGCCTCTAGGGCATAATTCCAACACTAGGTTAGGGGCAAGAGCAGCCGAGCTGGAGGCCATGGCTATGGGTGTTTTGTGGTTGTGTCGCTAGACGATAAGGAAGAGGTTTGGCTCTGTATATCATATAAGAGTTAATTTCGTGGAAGCGTTCCTACTCCTTCAGGAAGGAGCCGCGAGTATATATTGATTGGGGCTGACTTGCAATGGTTTACAAGGACTCTGCAGATCGCTAGGATTCAACAGATAAGAATAGATAGTTTGAATAGGAGAGATAGAGAAGGTGGTTTAAGATTACAACACAAATATCTCTAAGGCCTTGTTTGGATCCATGAGTTAGAGTTAGAGTTGGTTAGGTTGGATCGAACTAATCCTAAAATATTCAAACGGAAGGGTTAGAGTTGGTTAGATGCATCTAACCCACCCAAAAGAACTAACCCATCCAAGAAGTGCTTATTTGGATTAGAGTTAGGTGGGGTTCAAAAAAATTACTTTTTCTTCTACCTTCACCACACCAAATCCTGATTAAAGGAGCTAAATGATTGAAAAAATACATTTATTAATAATTTAACCCTGTCATTCAAACATATTTTTGATTAGACTTATAGTTCAGGTTTGTTCAGGATTAAAATCTAACTCTAACTATCCAAACAGGGCGAAGTGCGTCAAGCGTGTTGTGTCGCTCAGAGGAGCGGCAGCCATGGCCCATGGCCGGAGCTGCATGCCTCTCCAAGTCTCGACCCAGTTCACCAACCTCACCGTGCGTACGAGGCACGTACAATGCACTTGTACTGCCGCCTCTCGACACACTGGCCCGCTCATTCACGTCTCTGCAGCCAGCTATAGCACCGGGATTGGTTTGATCAAATATCAATGCATGCATGCAATGCAGATACACACATACAGTATATATATATATATCGACAGTACACTCCCCATGTGCCATGTCCAGTTTAGCAACAAAGAAACCACCACACAACAAGTTGGGGCGCACGCCATGCTGCACGCTCAGCTCAGATCAGACCACCTCTTGATGATTGCCTCCAGTAGATTAGAGTATCTCGACGCCGATGCCAGAGCTATAAATACGGAGCTGGCCTCGGTTCCCACCACTCTTCACCATCACTCCAGTCCAGTCTTCTCGTGCAACCGAAACAACATACAAGCGGCTCAGTCTTGTTTGCTGGAAGCTCAGTGGGGAGGAGATCAATGGCGGGGAAGCTCTACCAGCTCATGGCGAGGCTGCACCTGGCCAAGGGACGGGCGTCGGCGGACGTGCCCAAGGGCCACTTCGCGGTGTACGTCGGCGAGCAGCGGAAGCGGTTCGTCATCCCGACGGCGTACCTCAGGCACCCGTCCTTCCTCGTGCTGCTCAAGCGGGTGGAGGAAGAGTTCGGCTTCGACCACCGCACCGGCGGCGGCCTCACCATCCCCTGCTCAGAGGGCGACTTCGCCGACATCGTCGGCGGCTGCTCATCCTCCTCCTCCCCATCGGTGGACTACCACTAGATATGTATTGCAGCTCATCCGACCACACCGGCGCCGGCGCATGCATCGGCCGGTCCAGCCATCGATATGATCCCTGCTACTTACTAGATTGCAGTAGGACGGATACATTTTGTTATTAGCTGAGGATTAATTCTTCTTGGAACGTGGCATTAGTACTCATCAATGTACTGTTGCATTTGCTTGAACCCTGTAAATTACTCATCACATTAAGGGATAGTTCCCATTTCGTCACATTTACAATTTTCACCAGGTCGATGTTCCACGTCGACCTTCAGTTTGGTACACACCTCCTGCATGCTCTTTGCTCGTCCCTCTCCATTGCCCTCTCCGCTTTGAAAACTTTTGAATCAAAATGCCTAGATTCAAAAATGTTGTCCAAGGTGCTTGGAACCGGGAGATGAACCATGTTGATCCTTACCAATTCCTTTTCCAGAGGATGTAAAAGACAAGTCAAGTTCTTAAAAAGTGAGCAAAGCGATTTTTGCGCATTCAAGGTGCAAATTAATATGGCCCTTGAGATCATTCTTCGCTTTGACGTGGCACAAGAAACCTGTCTTTGAAGTGTGAATGAACGGAACATTCGTAGGAGACTCAAACGCAAAGGTGCTTAGTTTGTATGTGCTTGAGCGCGCGCAAAGTACAATGTTCGAGAATCACCAATCTTAAAGATGGGGATGCCAACACTCACTTCTTTCACATTTGGGTCAGCCATAAAACGCGAAAGAATTTCATCCACCATCTTAAGCACAACAGCGGTTGGATCACTAACCGTGAACACAAAAAGTCCATCATCCAAAACCACTTCAGGCAGGTCACTGAGAGGAGTGTGCCCCGTACCATCGACAACAATTGGGATAATATCCCCATCCCCGCTTGTGATCTCTCACACCTTGGGCTGCCTTCTCGGTGGAGGTCAAGAAGGCGATCTTTGATCTACCAAGTGACAAAGCTCCGGGACCGAACGGCTTCACCGGTGCCTTCTTCAAGGAATGTTTATAGATCATCAAAGGAGACATTATGAATGCGGCCAATCACTTCTTGAGCTTGCACACCCCCGATCTTCATTGGCTCAACTCGGCAAACATTACCCTCATTCCAACGAAAGATGGGGTAGAGTGCATCTCCGATTTTCGTCCCATCAGTCTTATCCATGCCATTGCGAAGATTATAGCTAAGGACATGGCATCACGACATGCCCCACACATGCAAAGCCTTGTCGCAAATGCCCAAAGCGCTTTTATCAAGAAGATGAGCGTCCATGATAATTTCATGTATGTGAGAGGTATGGCGAGAAAGTTGCATCATAATAAGACCCCGACTTTGTTATTCAAGCTCCATATCAAGAAAGCTTTCGACCGTGTGAGATGGATTTCCTCTTGGATCCTTTAAGGAATCTAGGCTTCCCAAGCAGATTTCACGTCTCGGGTTCGGCCCTCCTTTCCACGGCTTCGTCGAGGGTTTTGATAATGATCACGTGTTGGGTGACCCGTTGAAGCATGGACGTGGCCTTAGGCAAGGCGATCCGTTGCCCCCCCCCCCCCGGTTGTTTGTGTTGGCGAGTGACCCTCTACACCATCTTCTCAACAAAGCCACAGTCCAAGGGCACCTGCATCCTCTTTGTTGTAGAGCCACGACTATCCAGGACTTGCTCTATGCCGATGATGCTGCCATATTTGTAAAGCCCATCAAAGAGGACGTCCAATTCCTTGCCTTCTCTGTGGCCTCCTTTGGAGATGTTACCAGTTTAGTCACCAACCGCACCAAAAGCCTCGTGGCCCATATTCGATGTGAGAACGTTGATCTTGATGATGTTCTACATGCTTTCCTGGCTGTCCGTACTTTGTTTTCGATGTGATACCTTGGGCTCCCGCTGTCTGTCAAGCGTATCAAGAGGATCCATTTGCAACACCTTGAGGACAAGGTCACATGCAAGCCCCCACCTTGACAAGGAAGACATGTCGCTACTGCAGGTCGGGTTGTTCTTGTCAACGTTGTCCTCACTGCCATCGCCATTTACCATCTTACGCCTCTTGATACCCAGTGAAGGCTCTCAAGAAGATTGACCGTATACGTTGCACCTATCTTTGGGCGGGCACCTATAAGGTTTCGTGTGGGAAATGCAAAGTTAATTGGGACCTTGTTTGCAAGCCAAAGAAACATGGTGGCCCGGGTGTGCTTAAGTTGGACAAATTTGCCAAGGCTCTTAGACTTCGGTGGCTCTGGTTTGAATGGAGAGAGCCCGCAAAACCATGGATTGGGATGTGTATGCCCTGCACGGTCAAGGATAAAGATTTTTTTTAGCTTGCCACTTTAGTCACAGTTGGCAATGAGTGTACGACCAGATTCTAGAACTCATCTTAGCCGAATGGTTTGTGCCTCCGTGATATTACACCCGACGTCTTTGATCTATCCAAAAAGAAAAACTCCATGGTCCAGCAAGCTTTAACAAACAACATTTGGATTGCTCACATCAACATTTCCAACGACCTAAACCTCGACCACATTCAATTGTTTGCCAACCTTTGGGAAAAGCTTGACGAGGTCACACTTGTCGAGGATATGGAGGAGTCCATCATTTTAAAGTTCACGAAGGATGGTTTGTACTCCGCCTCCTTGGCTTACAAGGCAAAATTTGAGGGCCTTACTATGTCGCATGGCCTATTCGGTGTGGAAGATGTGGGCTCCTTGGTGGTGCAACCTTTTTGCTTGGCTTCTGCTTCAAAATAGGATTTGGACATCAGATCGTCTTATTCGTGGTGGGTGGTCCAACTGCGGTCATTGCCCCCTGAAAGGATCGATATGGTTGACTAGAGGGGGGGCGTGAATAGGCAACTACCAATTTTGAGCTCTTCTTAACAATTTAGGGTTAGCAACAAAAGGTTCTCTAGATGAACAACTAGGTGAGCAACCTATATGATGCTAACAACAATGACAACTAGTGCAAGCAAGGAATACACCACAACAATAATAAGTACAAAGTAAAGGTAATATATAACCACAAGTGGAAACGGTGGAGACGAGGATGTGTTACCGAAGTTCCTTCCCTTTGACAGGAAGTACGTCTGCATTGGAGCGGTGTGGAGGCATAATGCTCCCCAAGAAGCCACTAGGGCCATCGTATTCTCCTAACGCCCTCACACAATGCGAGATGCCGTGATTCCACTATTAGTGCCCTTGAAGGTGGCGACCAAACCTTTACAAACAAGGTTGGGGTAATCTCCACACAAAGCTTGGAGGCTCCCAACAAGACCACGAAGCTTCACCACAATGGAATGTGGCTCCAAGGTGACCTCAACCGTCTAGGGTGATCAAACGCCCACGAGTAACAAGATCCACAAGGGATTAGTGGGGGGAATCAAATATCTCTCGGTGGAAGTGTAGATTAGGGCCTTCTCAACCAATCCTTAGGAAATCAACAATGGAGCTCAGGGAGGCAAGAGGTGACCTTCTTGAGGAAAAAGACCCCTTTATATAGTGGGGGAAAGAATCCAATTGTTACCCCCCACTCACAGCCCGAGTAGAGCGGTTGCTAGGAGCGGTACTACCGCACGGTAGGTTCACCAACCACGGTAGTAAAAAAATACTACCGTGCCTTCCACCGCTGAGGCTGTGGATGCGCAAAAAGTCTGATAGAGCGGTAGTAAAAATCTACTACCGCCCACAGAGCGGTACTACCGCTATGCCTGCGGTACTACCGCTGGTCCTTTTTGCACAGAGAGGGAGAAACACGCTGGAGCTCCATTGAAGCAAGGGAAAGGTGGTGCAATAGAATTGTGTACGTGTTGATTCCGCCCAAACCTTTCCGAAGCGGACCCCTTCTTAATAGTACGGCTTTCCTACGACTCAAATCCACCAAAGAGAAACGTAGAAAGAAATTGTCTTTGAAAGACAACGAGGGGCACCGAATCGTCTTGTGCCTAGTCATGAATTGTCGGAAATGCTCAATGCGCACGATTAGTCCACACATGCATTGTCATCAATCACCAAAACTACTTAGGGATAAATGTGCCCTAACACCCCCTTTGCAAGCAAAGCTAGGAATCTGTAGCTCGTCTCTTGTTCCAATATCATTCACCCTTCGTGTGTGGAGTTATATTCTCGAGTGTATTTGCATGCATCACATCAATACCGCTGCTTGTATGACGAGGGTCTCGGTGTGGGAATGGTGGACTGGAAACGTTCATATTTGTAGCGAATCCCCCAAGGTGCTCGCTTCGCTGATGATGCTCATCTCTTGGGAGATTTTGTAGGAGCGCAATGCTAGAATCTTCCACAACACGGTTGCCCCTTAGGTGGTCCTTATTAGCAAGACTAAAGAGGAGTTGTCTCTTTGGGCTTTGGCGGGTGCCAAGCACTTGAGTATAGTAATGCCGCAAGAGTAGACATTTTATTTTCTTGCCACTTTTTCGCTTTGTCTAAGCCTTCTTCCTTGATAAATGAAATAGCAAATCTTTTGCCTTATTTCAAAACAAGATGTTGGTTGCTTACAGTTTCTACCATAGGAAAGCCAAAGGTTTTTATGCTCGGAGTCTAAACTCTAGAGATGATGATATAGTAGGATACAAATACTGTCTAAATACATTCAGTACTACTGTGTCCGAGATTTAGTTCAGAATACCTGAGTTCACTTCAGGTTCCTCCGCCTAAGTACCACTATTCCACCACTTTATTACACGATATAAAGGAAGTAGATGATTTCCTAAACTTCTCATTTAACATGGATCGTTTTCTTAACTTGGTAAGCAAGTGATTTAAGAAAAATGAGGATTACCACGGCCTCTACATCAACTGAATGCACACAACCATTGATATGCAGTAGATGATGAATAATATCAATCTACTCCTAATACCATGCACTTTAGGGGGTTCCATATCTTAATGAAAAACCTCTCAAGACCGTGCATCATCATCTTAGGAAACACAAGTCGTGATTTGTTGTCGTCACCCTAACCTTCCCTTCACCCCCTCTCCTCACTACCACCAGTCAACACCAAGTCGGGAAATCCCCAACTGATGGTAGGCGGGAGCACATAATCTCCCACGTCTCTCCCCTCCCCCTCTCTCAACCTTAGCCCATGGCAGCACATCCAATTGTTCTTAGAGTTGTCATTGGTTGGCCCCCTTTTCGGGCGGCACGATCAAGGCTAGAGGGGTCACTGACCACCTCATATAGGGAGTGGTTATGGAACCATCGCCCAGAGCCGATGCTCTGTCAGATCAGGGGCACCTTCAGACACATTCTACTAGGTGTGGATGGCTCGGCTGTTGCCGCCTCTCGCGCACTCTTAGGGTGGGGTCCCTCCATCGACGAGTCTCTCCTTATCTCGATCTGGAGTGGACGGATGGATTTGCCAATGGGTTTGGTCCTTTCCATACTTGGTCATGTAAGCATGCTTGAGCCGGGACAACAAGCCTTTGTTAGTGACATGGTGGCTTCCTCCATTGACCTTGGATCGTTAGATTGGTGTCGATGCATGGGGTTAGGGTTTTAGCTGTCGTGGCGGCATCCCTAAATGGCTTGATCACGCCTTACTCTCCGGCAACCAACATTGCAACATGTGTTGGTGATGCTCCTCAGCCATGTAGGTGGCAATGTCTGTTGTGGTGTGTCGTACTCACGAAGTTATCGCTCTGAGTGGTAGCTAAGGCCCTGTTTGTTTAAAAAGCACTAGGACTTTTTTTAGTCCCAACTAAAAAGTCCCTAGCCCCTACCTGTTTGGTTCCAGGGACTAAACATGGACTAGAGGTTATTAAATGACATGCTAAATGACCATGTTATCCCTACTAATGGACTAGAGGTTATTAAATGACATGCTAAAAGCAGGGGCACTGTTGGAAAAAGTCCCCAAAAGACTCTCCTTTAGGGACTTCTTCCTTTAGTCCCAAATGCCCACTTTTAGTCCCTAAAAGTCCCTCATGTTTGGTTTAGATGGGACTAAAAGGGACTTTTTTTAGTCCATACACTAAAAAGTCTCTGTAAACAAACACCCCCTAAACCTAGATCTAGATCTGGAGTCCTTGGTCGATTATGACAAGTGTGGCTTGAGTACCCTTGGCGAGGTGTGCGGGAGGGGCCTAACGAATATTGGGCACCTCGGCGCCAGAGCTGGCAGGGATGCATGCATGTGTTGTGTTCTTGGTGGCACCGCCTTGGCCCCCCTTGCCCGCGCTTAGGGTGAAAACCCATGTCTTCTCCAGGGTCGCGGTGGTGCTTGTAGTGACCCTCTTTGTGTGTGTGTGCGTGCGTGTGTGTGTGGGGGGGGGTGGTTTGGAGCTCCAACCAACATCGCCTTGGTTCGGGCGGCTAGTGGTTTCGTGTGCACCTATCTTTTACACGAGATGCCTTCTTCTCTCTATCCTTTCTGCTTGATAGCATGGTCGACACTCCTCGGTCTAGAGCGAGAGGGTAGCGGATCCTCTCCTCTCCGACTTCAGTTTGGTGGTGATGATGTGACACAGTTAGGTGGTTTGTTCCACGTGATGCATGTTCGCTTGTCATAAGCGTCCGATCGTGTCTTGTGATGGTCTAGCCTCTCATGTGCTTCTTCTCAGCAGCTTGTCGAAGGCGTCTATTAGTGCACTCCCGATGCTTTTTACTGTGTTTGGTTTATTTTATGGGATTGTGTTTGGTTTGTTTTATGTGATTCTTATTATTACAATGCATAAGAATTTTCTCAATACTATGTATCGCTTTGTGTGGGTTTATTTATAAAACAGGGCGATATCCATTTGTAGCATACCACACATTTAAATTGACATGTGGGTTATGTATATCTTCCTATCATTGTTCCACGCACGGTGTCACATGTTGATTGATGAGCTGAAGCAAGAGCCCCTGGTTTTCAGAAAGGAACACTTGCGTCAAGATATATATCATGACAAAGGTAACGTGCTGCTAGGTCATCATGTACAAGATATTTTGCCGATTGATCACCATATACAATATCCAGTAGAGTCTCACCGATTGATCCGACAAAAAAATGTGTTCCTTCCGTAAATAAATACCCCCTTCATTTCTTTGTACTCCGCGTATAAGATTTGGTCAAAGTCAAACAACATAAAGTTTGACCAAATTTATATCAAAAAATATGAATATCTACTATATTAAAATTATATAGTATGAAAATACATCTCGTGGTGCATCTTATAATATTGATTTCATGTTATGAATGTTGATATTTTTTAATATAAAGTTAGTCAAACTTTATAAAGCTTGACTTTGACCGGACCTTATATGCAGAGTAAAAAGAAACGGATGGAGTACTATAAGATAGTTATACTATTGAGTAGGAGTATTTCTTTACCGAGGGAGTGCCACCGATTGCAGCGGCGACGGAAACCACCACCGAACCATTCCCTCGTGTAGTACTAGCATAGCAGGTCAGGTGACGGGTCCAAATTAACGAGCCGACAGTCGTTGCCATGGTGCTGGAAAAAGTCCAAAACAAACCTTGAAGTTACAGACGAAAGCTAAATTAAACCCTAAACTTTGAATCTCTGAAATTGACACTCTGAACTTGTAATCCCGGTCTATTTTGTACCCTAGGCCCGTTTGACACACCGGGATTCTGGCAATACCACAATCCCGACCGGGATAACCTGCTAGGCTGCTACTCTTATAGACAGAAATTGGACCGGCCCACTAACAAAAAAAATTACGAAGTTTAAAAAAAGTTCGCGCATTTTTTAAATTGTTCAGAAGTTAAAAATATTTATGTTTTCTATTTTTGTCACAAATTCTGTGTCTTTTTTGTTTCAAAAAAATGTTTGGTTTTTTTAACTCTATTCGTATTTTTAGTTCTATTCGTATTTTTAATTCTATTCGTATTGGTCCAACATGCATTTTATAAATTTGTAGGAGCATAATCCTAGCGCCAAACATTCAACGTTTATTGTTATTTATACCTCAAAAATATATATATCAATTTTATAAAATGTTTATTGTTATTTAATACTGAATGTGATGCAGGCCAGCCGCGCAGGCACCTTCTAACCACCGGATGGAGTGCATTTGTCAACAAGAAGAAGCTTGTCTCCGGGGATGCTGTCCTCTTTCTGCGGTAGGCTAACATGATCATGCATCTAAGTAGCTCAACATGTTGTTGGTCCATTTTAATCATTTTTCATCAACTCCCAGGGGCGATGATGGGGAGCTTAGACTGGGAGTACCCCGTGCTGTTCAGCTGAAAAATGGATCCGCTTTTCCGGCGCTATATAGCCAATGCTCGAACCTTGGTACAAAGAGCATGTTCCAGATCTTCTATAACCCCAGGTAATAATCAGCTTGCTTGTCATTTTATTAATGCCTTCGGAAGTTGATGCTTGTTTTTTTTAAATTATACTACTGTGGCACTCTTAGAAAAATAGGTACACAGGGATAATTACTGGAACTGTTGATACATATGTGTTAAAAAATACATTGGATACTGAAAAAATATACACATGTGGAAAAGCAAAAAAAAAAGAAAAAACAAAAAAACCAGAGCAGAGGGTGCGCGCGTGGGCAACTGCGCTAATGGGCCCGGCCCAATTCAACAAATCCCGGCTAAGTTATGTCAAGGTTTAAAATAGACCAGGATCAGTGAGTTCGGTGTGACGATTTCAGGGATTCAAAGTTTAAGATTTAATTTAGCTTTCGTCCATAAATGACGCACACAACACTAAATATGCAACGCTCTCGTGTACCAGGACCGTATCTGTATGCCGATCTCATCTATGAGGTCTCAGATTCAGACTTTCTTGACACACGAGTAATGGCTCATGTGAGCCGATCAACCGAACCCTTCCGTTCCTCATGAATACGCAGCGATCGCCGTTTGTCAACTTGGCATTCAAAGGGACAAGTAGGCAGCAGCACTGTGGTCGCTTGTCAATGCAGTTGTTTCTCTACGATGCTCCGGGAAGAAATGAGCGGCAGTGCGTTCATGTAGTACTTCAGATTTCCATCCGAGCCACATGGCATGTCTGCTTAACCTAAGGAAAGCGAACTCTAGCACAATAGCCGAGGCTTACCTTAAATAAGATTGAATGGAACTGGAATAGGAAAAGGAATAGGAGTACTGATAACACAGAAAAAACGAAAATGCTAAATTGAGACCGAGCTCCAAGGACGCCTTATTTTGAAAATTCAAAACTTATATTCACGTTTCTAATATTTTTGAAAAACTGCAATGAACGTATACCAGAGACATAATGTGCATATCTCGTGATGAAATACGTTAAAATAAGAGCTACACATAAAAACATATGTGGCCTTTTAACACATGCATCGTTCATTCTTAAAGTCCACAATTTTCTGTGCAGCTTGACATTCAAGGTATTTCACCGTAAAATTTTACACACATATACATTCCATCCTTGTATACGTGTATATTTTTCAGAATTTATTAAAATAAAAGAGTTTGAATTTTATTTATTCAGATTTCAGCCTTCATGGAGCTCGGTCTTTGAAATGCCCTACTAAAAACACACTCTCTCTCTCCCTCCCCTCCCCCTCCTCTCTCTCTCTCTCTCTCCCTCTCCCTCGCTCTCGCTCTCCCTCTCCTCTCTCGCTCTCCCTCTCCTCTCTCGCTCTCCCTCTCCTCTCTCTCTCTCCCTCCCTCCCACCCTCCCTCCCTCCCTCCCTCTCTCTCTCTCTCTCTCTCTCTCTCTCCGTCCCCTCTTCGATTCTGATCGAATCGAGCGAGATGTTGAGCTCCGATAACCACTCCAGCACCGACATCAACTACGACGAGGAGCTTGCCCTCCACATTGCCTTGGAGCGATCCAAGGTGGACACCTGGGGCAGCTCCAGATCTGCACCGTCGTTGCTCCCGCGTCGATGCAACAAAAACGTCGAAGCTAGTAGTTCCCCGCCCGCGCGTAGATCCACCAGGGCATCATAGTTTGCTCTACCCTCATGCCGTCCCCTTTCCCTGTCGGTTGCTGCTCAATGCGGGTAGCGTTGGGTGCTAGTGCCCGCGCCACTGCCCCGCACGCGCACTTCATAATCGAAGGCGCTCTCTGCTTGCCGTGAGAGGTAGTGGGCAAGGGAGAGGGGCACGACAGAGCAGTCTGTGAGCCGTCGTCGCACACTGCGTGCCAAGCCAGACGAGGACGAGCGACTCCTCGCTTGGGTGTACCGTCGGTCGCTGTAGAACACGAAGGCGCTCCGACTTACTATTGAGCGGTCACAGTGCGAGACGAACGAGGCAGCTGGGTCGCCAAGTTGAAGCGGTAGTAGGGCAGGCCGTCCGTCGTATAAAGGGGTGAACATCCTCTCTGATTCCTCGTGTGACATCGGCGAGGACCACAACTCCACCTCCAACGATGATAACCAAGATCCTCCACCAACCGCGAACGCCTATAGCTCCGTTTGCGACCGGAAGGGCAAAGACCCGACGCGGAACTGATGATCCGGCCTATATTTATTATCGTTTTAGTTGTTGAAGTTTAAGAACTTATCTGACGATGAACTCTAGTAATCTTTTGGATGATGTAAAGTTCGTTTATGTGCATTTGGTTGTAAGTTTGCAAATGATTTCGTTGACCTTTGTTTAATCACGTAGAGTAGCTCATCACGTTGCTTGCGTAACATGGATATATGATGTTTCATATGATGTACACGAATATGTAGAAGGAAATAGGAGACGTGCTCGCTGACGCGCCATGGCATTTGAGGCACTGAATTAAGCCATTACGACTATAGATAGTGTGAAGGTTTGGTCTTCTTCAGTTTCTTCACAAGAAAGGTGGAGAAAAATCGAGGTGAGAGAAGGATCTACAGTTCAACCACAGATGGTTCTGATATCATTTTATATTTTAGCTTGATGTGTCCTCGTGTCTATTTGATTTGATATCAGATCATTCACTCTCGAGAAACAAAATGAATCTCAATCAAAATTCGGACGGTCTAGACAGTATAAATAACCGGACGTTTTAAAATCGTGCATCACAGCGTCTGTAGTCCAACGGTTAGGATAATTGCCTTCCAAGCAATAGACCCGGGTTCGACTCCCGGCAGACGCATTTTCTAGATGAACTCCATTTTTTTGCCTTTTTTTAATATTATTTTGTTGTCACATTATTACTGGCACTGTTTTCAGTTTTCTTTCGTTAAACAAATACAGAGAATATAAGAAAAGTTACTGTAATCAGTGCAACTCTACGACCCGAAAATATCTATCCTCGCGCCCGATTCCCAAAGTGAGAACAGTCTGTCAGAAAGGTGTGCCGGATCATGTATCTCATCTCGCCGGCACCCCGTATGTTGCTGCAGCGCGATCTCGCCCGCGGCATGGCGCATCACCTGGGACGAGGCGCCCAGCCAGCCTAGCTGCTCTCGACTCGATCATCACCCCACGCGACGCGCGATTCCTGGCCGCAGAAGCGGATGGCGCGCGTGCCCTCCGGACGTTGCCGTGGGCGCCATGGACGATGCCGTGGGCCGGTGCCGATCAAATTCTTGACGTCAGAGGTGTCCACTCGATCGCTCCTCTCTATCCACTCATCGGTCCTTAATCTCCCGCTTACCGGGGCGTAAACTCTGCTAAGCCGCCATTGCCGGTGCCAATGATTGAGCCGAAATCCGCGCGTGGTCAGGCACATGAGGATGGATCGATGCCCATGCGGCGGTGTCTCCATCCCTGGGCAATTGTACACGAGCTGAATCCGGCGATGGATGCCACTCGTGGGGCCGCGTCCATTTGTATTGTCCAGTTGTCGTTGCGGCGGCGAGGCCTGCCGTGCAAGTTGGAGCAAGCTTTGAACTGCTGTGACGCCAATGCACGACAGCCATGGGTCCTTAATCTTGAAACAGCCTATTCATGTCGAGATGGCGAAACTTTCAGCAAATGGCCAAATAATGAAATGGTCTTCTTTTCACATGTATAAACTCAACAGCTAAAAGCATCCAAGTTTTGTCATCGGAAAACGATTTGAGTGCTCAACTTACTTGATCGAGACACACTTGAGTGTTCATATTAGCGACATATCTTCTCATCTCAAATGGACTCATCCTAACGGGAAAAGCAACATGCCAGGGACAGTCATGTGGCAATGTTTTTTGGTCAAATTAATCCCATTTCAGATGGTTTAACAACTGACAGCACACAGAAAAATTATAGTATCCGGCTACTATATATAGCAACAGCATTGTTGAGCTGCGGCAACCGGCAACACCAAGCAAGCTAAGCAACTTACTCACGGTGACACTAACTAGCTAGCTACCGATACAGAAGCAAATACCTTATACCAGTAGCATTCGTGCTAGTTGACCAATGCCATGGGTGGGAAGCTGCAGCAGTTGATGTCGAGGCTCCACCTGGCCAAGGGCGGCGGCGGCGGGAAGGGCGGCGTCGCGGTTCCGAGGGGCCACTTCGCGGTGTACGTCGGCGAGGCAAGGGCGCGGTTCGTGATCCCGACGGCCTACCTCAGGCACCCGTCGTTCGTTGCGCTACTGGAGAGCGCAGAGGAGAAGTTCGGCTTCGACCACCACGGCAGCGGGATCACCATACCGTGCTCTGAGAGCGACTTTGTTGAGCTCGTCGGCAGCCTGAGCTCCTCGTCGCCATCGTCGTCGTGGCGGCAGTGATCGTTGCTCGTTTCTTCCCGGCGAGGAGATCTTGTTAATTACTTTTCAGTTCGTGGCATTTGGCAGTATGTACATAGTTTTGTTTACCGTCGTGGCAAGTTTGCATGAGCCAATGCTCCAAATTCAGGCATTCTGAGGTAGCTGGTGAATGCTTTTTAATCGTGACGGTCCATCTTTTCGATCCCATTGTCTATCTGTCTCGGTATGAATCTACTTCCTCTGTTCCTAAATATAAGTCTTTCTAGAGATTTGGCAGTATGTAGATTATTAGTGAAATTCCTTAAAAGACTTATATTTAGAAACGGAGGGAATATAAAGGAACGCATGGATTTCAAATGATATTCGGGTTGAAAACATAATCGTTGGAACAATAATAATTATTATTTTTTGGAAATTATTAAATAAATCTAGAAATAATGCAAGCACGAGGACTTGAATCTTGATGGACTCGAAATACCATTGTCCCTCTAACCATCCAACCACAGATTGATTTACATTAATAATAATAATAATAATAATAATAATAATAATAATAATAATAATATTAGAAAAAGCATGTTGCAAAGGAAAAAATACCAGACTCCTCTACCCAATAACCATGACTTAGGACTTCAATAGTTTCACGTCCCTTATTCAACATATATCATATTATGTGCATTGACACTTATCCTCCTTATCCTCCTCCTCACCCTCATTAACAAGGGCCCCATTGCTCATACAATCACAACAAATTTAAATGTTGTCAATCCTAAGACGCGTCTCTCGACATAAGATGATAAATATGCTTTATTGTGAGGTTTTCGAGAGGCTTACATGCATAGTTATAGATGATTTTTTCGTCTCCAATCCCGATTTTAGTCAGGTGTTCATTTGTAATTCGGCACCGAAATGAAAAAGGCGAATCATACGTTATTGATTAAGGTTGCACCCAAAATAATATTTTTTTTAAAGGTTAACAGGTTAAACAATATTATATTTAGATTCTACATACTTTTCTAATTAAATTTCATATATAACATGTTTGATTTTGAGTTGGGATTTAAAAGATACGTATGTCTTTTAAAAGCATTTAATATGTATTGCGGGTTGATTAATGTAAATATAGTGCGAGGGGGTTGCTCAAAAGTGAAAAACTGACTTAAAACTAGACTGCAAGTTTCCTACCAGAAACATCAAGAGGTTTCTGAAAAACAAAATCTGACTTAAAACTAGACTACGGGTTGATTTGCAGAAAAATTAAGGGGTTTACTAAAGTATATCATGACGAAAAAATCTTATTTCCTTTATTAATAGGTATAAATTATTACTATTATTATTATTGTTGTTGTTGTTGTTATTGTTATTGTTGTTGTTATTGTTATTATTATTGTGTTGCAATGGAAATAAAATATGACACTCCTCTAATCGAAAAATCATGATTCAAGACCCAATAGGTCCACGTCTTGTATTTCAACATATGACATCTCATATGTGTTGCCGTTTATTCTCCATCCCACCCTTGCTGACAGTGGCCACGGTGCTCACATAATCACAACACATTTGAATGTTATCAATCCTAAGCTATCTATTCTCGGCCTAAGATAAAAAAAATGTTTTTCCTGTAAGATTTTGATGAGGCGTGTAAGAATGGTTATAGATGGTTCCTTTCTTCTCCAATTCTGGTCTGGCTTGGCTGAGGTGTTACTTTCTAATTTGGATCAGCACCGATATGAAAAACAACAAATCATGTGTTACTTATTAAGGTTGCATCACAAATAGCATTTCTAAAATTGTTAGCAGGTAAAATAACATCATTTTTGGATTCTACATATTTTCTAATCAACTTACATATATAACATATTTAGTTTGGAGTTAGGGTTTAAAATATATGAATAACTTTTAAAGCATTTGATATGTATTGCATGTTATGTAACCCAAATATTAGGGTGTTTCATGGAGAAGCAAAAAATCTGACTTGAAGCTGCATTGCAAGTTGATTAACATAAACATGAGCGGGATCTATATTTTTTTTTTGACTTAAACCGAGATTGCGGGTTGAAAATAATACTGTCTCCGTTCTTAAATATAAATCTTTTAAGAGATTTTACTACGGACTACATACGAAGTAAAATGAGTGAATCTATAATCTAAAATATGTCTATATACATCCATATGTAGTTCATAGTAAAATCTTTTAAAAGACTTATATTCAGGAACGGAGAAAGTAGAACAACACACAATTTTTGCAACACAAGAATAGCTAGTCCTTTATTAGTAGGTAGGTACATGTATAGATGTAAACTATTATTATTATTATTATTATTATTATTATTATTGGGGGGGGGGGGGAATTGAAATTATGTATATTTATCTTTGAGAAATAATTGAAATTCTGTATGACAGTATGTGCTACAAAAACTGAAATTATGTATATATATATTTATCAAAAATATTCATGTTTTTCAAAATATTGTCGTGGATTCAAAAAATGATCATGTTTTTCAAAAAAGTTTTTGTTTTCACAATTTGTTCACAAACAAAAAATGTTCATGTTTTTAAAATTTGTTCGCAGATTCAAAAAATGTTTGGCCAATTTCATTAAATGTGTGTGTTTTCTAGAAAATATTCCTGTTTTCAATAATTGTTCACAAATTAGAAAATGTTAATGTTTTCAAAATTTGTTCATAATTTCAAAAAATATTTGGGCAATTTCATAAAATGTTTGTTTTATTTAAAAAATGTTCATGTTTTCATACTTTTTCACAAATTCAACAAATGTTCGGCGAATTTGGTAAAACATTTTTGTTTTATAAAAAATCGGTCATAGTTTCAGAAAATGTTCGCGTTTTCCATTTTTGTTCCTGTTTTTTTTAAATGCATTTTAAAAAATGTTTACGTAGTTTCAACAAATGTACTTGTTTTCATTTTTTTTTCCTTTTTTGAAAAATATTTGACATTCCCAAAAAACATTCAAGTCTTTACCAATTTGGTTTCATTCAATAATTATTGACTTCTATGGCAAATAAAACTTCTTTTCGGATTTTCAGAAAAGGTTTAGATCTTTTACAGCCTATAGTTTCTATAAACCGAGTTGCCACATTTAGACAAGAAAATTTATGTACTATAGTTGGGAGGGACGTGGTTCACTCGTGACTCACCTTAGCTCGTGTGTTCGATCCTACCCCCCCCCCCCCCCAAAAGAGCATCTATGGGCGCCTTAAATGCCTGACCAATAACCGATCAAGAAACTTTTATCGAGACGGGCTTCGTAAATGGACCTCAAACGTCCGGGTTGACCGACACCCCTCATATCCGACATCCCGATTCTACCTCAAAATGCACCGAATCCTCCAAATCCTTCCTCCTTCCGTCATCCTCCAAAATTTCCTGCGACCGAGCCCTTGTCGTCCGCCACCCTTGCTCCTCATCCTCACCCCGGCCCCGATCCGCCGTTGTGATGTCTTCCAGCCCGTCCCCGACCGTCGTGATGACGACGCAATCCGCCTCGTCTACCGGTGTCCCGTCCTTCACTACGTCTTGCAAGCCAAAGAACGTCACCCAGAAGCTGCGATGTCGCCGACAACGAGTGAGGGAAACGGTGGCGACGAAGGTAGGTGGAGATAGGCTCGAGGAGATGTCTCCCCCACCACGCCTGAGTCCCCGCACCCAATCCATCCTAGTGCCAACGCAGATTACGCCCAAACAGAAGCTAGCAATTGACAAATGTGAGTCGCTGCCGCTCGTTCGGGAGCGGATGAGCACGACCACCGCCACCACCCTGGCTGGTGTCAACATGTTCAACGGAATGACAGAACAAGACCGGGTACGTTTTGTTTGCTCCTCTCTGATTAAATGTTCAATGTTTTGCATAGACCACTTGTTCTCACGTGATGAATGCTTGTAAACCATGATAATCTAGGAGGTGTACCTGGCAAGTATGATCAATGACAATGAAGATCCGACCGAAATGGATTATGAATTGGAAGCCATCATTGCATTTGTAGTTGGGGCAACATCCGATCCCAATCCGATCAAGAAGAAGAAGAAGAACAACAAGTCAGCTAAGGCAAGAAGTCCGCCTTTCCCAATATTTGAGGACATCTTGTTGGTTAAATCTTGGTTGGACACAACAAAAATGTAATATACGACACAGAGAAAAAGGGGAACATGTATTGGGAGAAGATTTGGAAGGATTATCACACACGAAAGAGGTGTGTGGAGCCGCATCCTATTGTGACCACCCGCAATGTGTCATCTCTCAAACATCGATGGGGGATCATTCATGGAGAAGTGAACAAGTACATCAACACTGCTCACAAGTGACCAAAACACCCTCAAAGTGGGATGGGAGTGGAAACCCATGTAAGCTGAATTGCCTCATCTTATTGGCATTTGAATATGCTTCTTATGTTTGCATTCCTGTGCTCATACGTATGTTGTTTGCTAGACGGTGGTGGCGCCACTTTGTATCACGAGGTCGAGCCATTTATTTTATCCATTTTTGGCTCTTATTGAATGGCAAGCCAAAGTGGACAAAAATTGTGGCTCATCTCAAAGCCGACAAGAACTGGAATAATGGCTCAAGCCACCCAACAATCTATTGGTTGGCCGGTGATGAAGATGAGGTTGTCATCACCAATGGAAGAGCTACCGTGCCAAAGGATAATCGACAAGTCATAGGAAACAAGTGGGATAAGCCAAGGACCTCGAGTGACCCCACGGGTACAAAAATGTCATCCACATGGACGGGCATTTTTTTGACAAGGGAGAACAAGAAAGACGAGATGTACACGCTCATGTTGGATGCGAAAAAGGAGAGGGTGCAGTGGGGCCGAATGCGGGTGGAGAGGAGGCTTGAAATTGATAGGGAGAAGATCGAGTTGGGGAAGCAAGAGGCGGCGATTAAATGGGAACTCGAGAAGGTCAAGACATTTGGAGAGATTGAGCTCGAGAAGGAGAGGTTGCAACTCGCATGGGATGTGGAGGATGAGAATTCATATTAGCGGATGAAACCTTCTTGGATGAGCATGCAAGTAAGGGGCTCGCGGAGAAGAAGAAGGAGATCAACAACCATAGGGCGCTGCAGGAAGCGAGGGTGGCTGCAGAAGCGGATCATGCAGCCAAGATGCAGTTGGAGCACGCAACCCGGATGCAGGCGAAGATGGCTTCCCAAGTGGAGCAGGAGGCATGGATTGACGCGTTCGACCAGTGATCCTATAAGCACCCCTTGTCCCTTGGACATTGATTTCATTTTGGCATGTTCGGTTTATTGAACTGTGGTTTGATTTCCTTTGTTTCGAACTTTTGAATTTGGACAAGTTGTATGGGATGATTGACGTGCATGGATTGCATGTATTTGAGGGTTGCATTTGAGATATGCGGAGGTGCGACACAACATATGAGGGGCTGGCGGACACTATCCGCAGACGCACCCGGACATGCCGCGTGAGTGTATAGGGAGCCGGATTTGCTAAGTCCAAATGTAGATGTTGTAAGGGCATATTTCTACCCTAGTGGTTTTGCCGATTCATCACAATTCATTTGCGGACTAATCGTGTGCACTAAGCCTTTCAAGTATTTCATCATATGGCACAAGACGATCCATGCCCCTCCGTGGATTAGAGTGAAGGTGGTTTTTTTTCGTGTGTCTCATTTTTGGTGGACTTGAGTCATAGGAAAACCGTACTATTTTCAATGCTACCGCTCACAGCTATTGCTCGGTGCTACCGCATTGGAAAGGTTTGGGCGGAATCATAACGTACACTTTCTTTGGCACCCATGTTTCTTTCCCGCTTCTCTAGAGCTCCAACCTTGCCTTCTCTCTAGCCTGGAAAGATCCCAACGGTAGTATCGCTCCCAGCAGCAGCACTACCTCTTATGTGCGGTAGTACCGCCCTAGTAATTGGTAGTACCGCTCTCAGGCGGTAGTGCCCATGGCCAGTGCCACTGCCTTGGGGTCTCGACACTTTTCGTGTCGGACTGGACAATTTCTGGCCGATAGTTCTGAGCGCTAGCATCGCTAGCCAGCGGTAGTACCGCTTATTACTACCGCGCCACTTCTGCCAATGTTTTCCGAGGCTAGATTCTCAGCGGATCTTGAGCAGCTCTAGGAGGCGGTACTACCCCTTATGTGCGGTAGTACTGCTCCTGCGAGCGGTAGTACCACTTCGGCGGAACTACCGCTCAACTGCCTCCCCTCCTGATCTGTTGTTGTGCAGCCGCAACGGTAGTACCACTCCCACCAACGATACTACCTCTTATTTGTGACAGTACCGCTCCTAGGAGCGATAGAACCACTCATGTGCGGGCTGTGTGAGAGGGTAACGGTTTAAATTGTCCCCCACTATATAAAGAGGTCTTCTTCCCCAAGAAGCAATTGGTTTCTACCCCCACTATATAAAGGAGGTATTCTTCCCCAAGAAGCAATTGGGTTCTACCGTAGGCGCATCGCATGCAAAATTTTCTTATGCTAAGAACAACCAAGAACATGCTACGAAGATGGATCATAAATCTATAATACTAGCTGCATAGTGTCGTGCAGCGGAAGTAAATGTGATAGAACGTCTGCATGGTCCGTATCCTCCTCGTGTGATCTCCCTCGAACAACCGATCGTCGGATCCCTATGCCATGAGCAGTCGGTCTCCGGATACCACGTACAGGTTCGCCGGAGTGGCGCATGTGCACCACCTCTAATGGTATCCGTGTGTGCAGGAGGAACACCATGCGGCGGACTACTAGGTCCAGATCACACAGTTGGCGGCGGTGAGTGGAGGTGGCTAGGTGCAACACATGCACAACCCTAATGACGGCGCCGAAGGATTAACCAAATAAGTGTGCCGTGCCTCCACTATATATAGGCGTCCGGTGCAGGCTCAACTCTTCGGCCTCGCACGGACCCCGAAGCCCATGTGTTCCTTCCTTTAAGCGCGCGACCCCTTAGGTTCTCATTCACTTGGTTGCGAGTCAGACCACGCCTGACTCGGCTAGTCGATAGCGGGCTCTAGCAAGACGTGTCGACTCCAAGTGTGTGATGAAGCTGGTTAGGTGAACCTGTACTTCATACTTCTGTTCCCTTTGCCACACGATATACGTTGTCGTGCTCAAGGCGACATGGTGATCCTTGTTGTTGCACAACCTCTTTCTCGTTCCGGTGAATCTGGCCAACATTCAGATTATCTCATAATCCTCATCGCATGGCCATGCTTATCCAGGTCACATCACCCGAGGGGCCCAGAGTATATCTCTCGTGATAGGAGGGGAAAATCCCATCTTGCTCGACCGCGTCTCACAACATGGGTCTGGACAAGCCCATAACCAACCTTTGTAACTACCCTGTCACGGAGTAGCATTTGGTCGGCCCAAAGCAAGTCTGTCACCATCCCGAGTACATGCACTAGCTCAGGTCTTAGGATATAGAACGTGTGTTGTACTAGAGAATCACATATGACCTATCGCTGCGTCTCATAGTTGGGTCTGTCCAACTCAGACCTTATCTCGACTCGGATTCAACTAAGTCAAATCTGACCAAATCTTTCTGAGTCCATATTATCCGGCTAGCATCCAATGCTATATGGTCAGTGAGACCGGACCACCCACCGTATCATATGCTAGTCTAGTTGGTTGCGCGTCCACACAACTCTTTCGACTAGGGACCATTTAGGAGAGTCATAATACAATTTATAGTCTCGGAAACAAGTCACGTACTTGTTAATACACATCATTGATAATGTCTAGCGACTATATTTATTAATAAACACATAGGAAATATCATCATACATGATTTCCTCTAGGGCATATCTCCAATAGTGTCCCACTAGAGTCAATCAAATAGACATGGAATGCCCATAGCTCTAACATGCCCCTTATGCTTGGGTTGTGGAAGCGACTTAGTCAATGGATCTATGAGATTTGCATCTGGTGGAATCTTGCATAAATTAGTATCACCATTCTGTACGAGATTTCGTATTAGGTGATACTTTCAGTCTATGTGCCTAGTCTTGTGGTGTTGTCTCGGATCCTTGGCATGTGCAATGGCACCCGAATTATCGCAATAAAGGTCCAACGGTTTTGACCAGCCCGGGAACACACCAAGATCCTCCAGGAACTTCCGAATCCAAACATCTTCCTTTGCAACTTCACAAGCCGCAATGTATTCGGCCTCTGTTGTGGAGTCGGCCACCGTATCTTGCTTGGAACTCGTCGAGCTCACTGCTCCTCTATTCATGACATACATGAATCCAGTTTGCGATCGACAATCATCCATGTCGGTTTGGAAACTAGCATCAAAGTAACCCTTTGCGCTGAGCTCCTCCTCACCTCCATAAACTAGGAACATCTCTTTAGTCCTTTTCAGGTACATCAAAATAGATTTCACCGCTGCCCAGTGACTCTCACCTGGGTCGGCCTAGTATCTGCTTGTTAAGCTTATTGCATAGGTGATAACCCACAAGTATAGGGGATCGCAACAGTTTTCGAGGGTAGAGTATTTAACCCAAATTTGTTGATTCGACACAAGGGGAAGCCAAAGAATATTGTCAAGTATTAGCAGTTGAGTTGTCAATTCAACCACACCTGAAAGACTTAGTATCTGCAGAAAAGTATTAGTAGCAAGGTAGTATGATAGTGCTACTGCAACAAAAGACCTTCCAATGGCGCCAGAAACGTGCTGACGGCACCAGGAATCCTTCTGCTACGGCTATGCCTTAAGGGACTTCCTAGGAAAATATGCAAAGGATTTCCCCCGTGGCCTTGGAGCCTTGCGTTGGTGTTCCCTCGAAGCGGAAAGGGTGATGTAGCACAGCGGTGGTAAGTATTTCCCTCAGTTTGAGAACCAAGGTATCGATCCAGTGAAGGAGTATCTCAAGTGCCTGCACAAACACAAAAAGCTTCCTCCCAACGCTATGAAGGGGTTGTCAATCCCTTATAGATTGTTCGCCAAGTGAGAACTGAAAGCAACAAAGTAACAAAGCAAAGTAAAAGCGAAAGTGGAAACGATAGGTGTGAATAGACTCGAGGGCCGTAGTGTTTACTAGTGGCTTCTCTCATGAAAGCAAGTAGACGTGGGTGAAAAAATTACTGTCTAGCAATTGATAGAACCGCGCAAAGTCGTGACGTCATCTATGGCAATGATTATATCTATAGGCATCACGTCCAAAACAAGTAGACCGATACTTTCTGCATCTACTACTATTACTCCACACGTCGACCGCTATCCAGCATGCATCTAGTGTATTAAGTCCAAAAGAACAGAGTAGCACCTTAAGCAAGATGACATGATGTAGATGGAAAATCTCATATCTACGACAAAGCCCACCTTGTTACCCTTGATGGCAACTACATGATGTGTGCCTTGCTGCCCCTACTGTCACTGGGAAAGGTCACCACACGGTAAGAACCCAAAACCAAGCACTTCTCCCATTGCAAGAATCATAGATCTAGTTGGCCAAACAAAACCCAAGACTCAGAGGGACTTACAAGGATATCAAATCATGCATATAAGAAATCAACAAAGACTCAAATATATATCATAGATAATCTGATCACAAATCCACAATTCATCGGATCTCGACAAACACACCACCAAAGAGGATTACATCGGATAGATCTCCATGAAGATCATGGAGAACTTTGTATTGAAGATCCAAGAGAGAGAAGAAGCCATCTAGCTATTAACTACGGACCCGTAGGTCTGAAGTGAACTACTCATGAGTCATTGGAGGGGCGATGATGTTGATGTAGAAGCCCTCCAACTCCAAAGTCCCCTCCGGCAGGGCACTAGGAAGGGTCTCCAGATGAGATCTCGCGGAAACGGAAGCTTGCGGCGGTGAAAAAGTATTTTCGTGGATCCCTTGATTTCTTTCCTGTATTTTAGGGAGTATATAGGCGAAGGAGCTAGGTCACGGGGGCACCAGGAAGGCCACAAGCCTGCTGGCCGCCGCCCCCTGGTGGCGGATAGGGGGCTTGTGGGCCCCGTGTAGCCCTCCTGGCTTGGCCCTCAAGCCCCCTCATCTTCTTCCGTTCGGGAAAAAAATATTTTGGCGATTTTATTCCGTTTGGACTCCGTTCCAAAATCAGATCTAAAAAGAGCCAAAAACACAGAAAAAACAGGAACTGGCACTTGGCATTGAATTAATAAGTTAGTCCCAAAAAAGATATAAAAGGTACATAAAACATCCAAAGATGACAAGATAACAGCATAAACCATCAAAAATTATAGATACGTTTGAGACGTATCAAGCATCCCCAAGCTTAACTCCTGCTCGTCCTCGAGTAGGGAAGTGATAAAGAATGAATTTTTGATGCTTTCATGCTACCTAGCATAGATGTCCTTTGTAACTCCTCTTATGTGACGTGAATGTTTAGATCCATTAGATTCAAAACAATAGTTTGCTATTGACGTGGAAACAATAATAATTCAAGCAAACTAGCAAGGTAATCATGAACTTTCAAAATAACAAGGCCAAAAGAAAGTTATCCCTACAAAAGCATATAGTCTGGCTATGCTCTATCATCATTGCACGACGAATTTAAATCATGGACAACCCCGGTATTTGCCAAGTAATTGTTTCACACCTTTACTTTCTCAAACCTTTTCAACTCTCACGCAATACATGAGCGTGAGCCATGGTTTTAGCACTATAAGTGGTGTGGAGTGTGGTGGAGGTTGCAAGAAAAACAAGGAGAAGATGGTCACATTAACTAGGCATATCAATGAGCTGTGGAGATGCTCATCAATAGATATCAATGTGAATGAGTAGGGATTGTCATACAAATGATGCACTAGAGCTAAGAGTATGTGAAAGCTCTTAAAGAAAACTAGTGGGTGTGCATCCAACTTGCTTGCTCACGAAGACCTAAGGCAATTTTGAGGAAGCCTATCATTGGAATATGCAAGCCAAGTTATATAATGAAAATTCCCACTAGCTATATGGTGGTGACAAAACGAGAGACTCTCAATCATGAAGATCATGGTGCTTAATATGCACAAGTGTGGAAAGGTGGTAGCATTGTCCCTTCTCTCTTTTTCTCTCATTTTTTTTATTTTTTTGGTGGGCTCTTTGGCCTCTTTTTTTATTTTTTTATTTTGGTGGGCATCTTTGGCCTCTTTTATTTCCTCACATGGGACAATGCTCCATCAATGATGATCATCACACTTTCAACTCAAAACTTAGAGCAACGATGACTCTATATGGAATGCCTTCGGTAGTGTACCGTGACAATGATCTAGCATGGCATAGACATTAATGGAAACATCATGCTAACTATCTTACGATCATGCAATGACAATGTAGACGTTGTGGCACATGTCATGGTGGTAGTTGCATGGCAATATATCTCGGAATGACTTTGAAAAATCCATAGTAGGTAGGTATGGTGGCTGTTTTGAGGGAGGCTAATGGTGGGTTTTGTGCACCAGCGAAAGTTGCACGACGCTAAGAAAATAGTGATGGTGGAAGGTGAAAGTGCATCTAAACCATGGACTCAACATTAGTCCTGAAGAACTCACATACTTGTTGCAAAAGTTTTATTAGTAATCAAAACAAAGCATTCAACGCATACTCCTAGGGGAAGGGTTGGTAGGTATAAACCATCGCGTGATCCCGACCGCCACGCAAAGGATGAAAATCAATAGACTAATCATGCTCAGATTTCATCACATAGCGGTTCACCATACGTGCATGCTACGGGAATTAATAACTTCAACACAAGTATTTCTAGATCCACAACACCTTACTAGCATAACTTCAATATTACCATAACCACAACTCAAAACTAAATGAGATGAATCAAACTTCTCTTACTATTCAATGCACATGAAGGTGGAAGTTTTCGTATCCCTTTATATAACTACCCCCTTTGAGACTACTTTCAAAGCATAGATCAACTACCAAGCCACGCACCGCTGTGCTCTAGAAGATATAAGTGAAGCACATAGAGCAAAAGTATCTAGCTCAAAATATATAAGTGAAGCACATGTGAGCTGAATTGTCTACCAAAGGATATAAGTGAAGCTCGACAAAATCAGGGTGAGTGCATGTCTCTCTCTCTAGGTGTTTGGTACGTCTCAAACGTATCTATAATTTTTGATGGTTTCATGCTGTTATCTTGTCATCTTTGGATGTTTTATGTATCTTTTATATCTTTTTTTTGGGACTAACTTATTAATTCAGTGCCAAGTGCCAGTTCCTGGTTTTTTTTCCCTGTGTTTTTGGCTCTTTTCAGATCTGATTTTGGAACGGTGTCCAAACGGAATAAAATCCCTGAAATGATTTTTTTCCGAACGGAAGAAGATCAGGGGGCCTGTGGGCCAAGCCAGGAGGGCTACAGGGAGCCCACAAGCTCCCACTCCGCCACCAGGGGGGAGGCGGCAGTGGGAAGGCTTGTGGCCTCCCTGGCGCCCCCCTGACCTAGATCTTGCGCCTATATATTCCCTAAAAATCAGAAAAAAATGAAGGGATCCACGAAAATACTTTTCCGCTGCCGCAAGCTTCCGTTTCCGCGAGATCTCATCTAGAGACCCTTCCCGGCGCCCTGCCGGAGGGGACTTTGGAGTTGGAGGGCTTCTTCATCATCATCATCACCCCTCCAATGACTCGTGAGTAGTTCACTTCAGACCTACGGGTCCGTAGTTAGTAGCTAGATGGCTTCTTCTCTCTCTTGGATCTTCAATACAAAGTTCTCCATGATCTTCATGGAGATCTATCCGATATAATCTTCTTTGGCGGTGTGTTTGTCGAGATCCGATGAATTGTGGATTTGTGATCAGATTATCTGTGATATATATTTGAGTCTTTGCTGATTTCTTATATGCATGATTTGATATCCTTGTAAGTCTCTCCGAGTCTTGGGTTTTGTTTGGCCAACTAGATCTATGATTCTTGCAATGGGAGAAGTGCTTGGTTTTGGGTTCTTACCATGTGGTGACCTTTCCCAGTGACAGTAGGGGCAGCAAGGCACACATCATGTAGTTGCCATCAAGGGTAACAAGGTGGGCTTTGTCGTAGATATGAGATTGTCCATCTACATCATGTCATCTTGCTTAAGGTGCTACTCTGTTCTTTTGGACTTAATACACTAGATGCATGCTGGATAGCGGTTGAGTGTGGAGTAATAGTAGTAGATGCAGAAAGTATCGGTCTACTTGTTTTGGACGTGATGCCTATAGATATAATCATTGCCATAGATGACATCACGACTTCACGCGGTTCTATCAATTGCTCGACAGTAATTTGTTCACCCACCGTCTACTTGCTTTCATGAGAGAAGCCACTAGTAAACACTACGGCCCCCGGGTCTATTCACATCTATCTTTACACCTCCGCTTTTACTTTGCTTTGTTACTTTGTTGCTTTCAGTTCTTGACGTCAGCTGTGCTTCCCTGGCAATGGCGCTAGAAAAGTGCTGATCCTGCAATCTCTTGTGTTAGCTAGACGAATGCTTATGACAACGGACCTTCTCCTGCAACGGCACCAGAAGAATGCTGCTAGCACTCCCCGTCAATGAAACTAGAAGAATGTTGTTGATGGCCCGCCAGCGCATTGGTTCGCAGCAGTTTTCGAGGGTAGAGTATTCGACCCAATTTGTTGGTTTGCACGACGGGAGGTGAGAGTATACGCTCAAGTATTAGTAGCTGAATTTGTCAGATTCAACCACACCTGAAAGATTAGTATTTGCAAGCACAGTAGTAACAACAAAGTAGCGAGTAACGACAATGTAACAAGAAATAGCAGTGGCAAGGAACAACAGTAGTGGCAGCAGTAGCAAGTAGCAACAGTAGCAAGCGACAGTAGTAGCAACAGTAGCAGCAGAGCAAAACAAGTAACAGAAGTAGCAACAACAGTAGCAGCAGCAGAGCAAAACAAGTAACATCAGTAGCAACAGTAGTAGCAGCAGCAGAGCAAAACAAGTAACAACAGTAGCAACAGTAGGACAAACTCGTAGGCAATGGGTCGGTGATTTGTTTGGATGATATTCATCATGCAACAGCTATAACACGGAGAGATATGTGGCTATCTCCCGTTCGTCAATGTGATGCAGGCATGCATTCCGTATGTCGTCATACGTGCTTAGGGAAAGGAACTTGCATGCCAACTATTGTCCATCCCTCCCGTGGCAGCGGGGTCCAAAAGGAAACTATGGGATATTAAGGTTCTCCTTTTAATAAAGAACCGGACCAACGCATTAGCACTTGGTGAACACATGAACTCCTCAAACTATGGTCATCACCGGGAGTGGTTCCGGTTATTGTCACTCCGGGGTTGCCGGATCATAACACATAGTAGGTAACTACAACTTGCAAAATCGGATCTAAAACACACATATATTGGTGACAACATAATAATTTCAGATCTGAAATCATGGCACTCGGGTCCTAGTGACAAGCATTAAGCATGGCAAAGTAGTAGCAATATCAAATCTCAGAACATAGTGGATACTAGGGATCAATCCCTATCAAAACTAACTCGATTACATGATAGATCTCATCCTACTCATCACCGACCAGCGAGCCTACGAATAGATTACTCATGAACGACGAAGAGCTTCATGGAATTGGAGAGGGAAGAAGGTTGATGATGATGATGGCGACGATTTCCCCTCTCCGGAGCCCAAGACGGACTCCAGATCTGCCCTCCAGATGAAAAACAGGAGGTGGCGGCGCCTCCGTATCGAAAACGCAACGAAAACTTCACTTTTTTATTTTTTTTGGGGATGAAAGGCAACTTATAGAGCTGGAGTTGGGGGCGGCAGGTGCGTGTGGGACCCACAAGCCTGCCCACCGCCACCAGGGTGGTGGTGGCGGAGCAGGGGCTTGTGTCCTACTGGCCCACCCCCTGAGGTGGAACTTGGCGCAGATATTTTTGATATTTTGCAAAACTGCTCCCCGTAAATTTTCAGGACGTTTGGAGAACTTTGATTTCTGCACAAAAATAACACCAAGGCAATTCTGCTGAAAACAGCGTCAGTCCAGGATAGTTCCATTCAAATCATGCAAATTATAGTCCAAAACAAGGGCAAAAGAGTTTGGAAAAGTAGATATGTTGGAGACGTATCAACTCCCCCAAGCTTAAAACCTTGCTTGTCCTGAAGCAACTCAGTTGACAAACTGAGAGAGAAAGAAAAACTTTGACAAACTTTGTTTGATCTTGTTGTTGCAACTATGTCTAACTCATAACCAGAATTTCAGCAAGATCACAAGTTAACCACATCAGCAAATTACACAAAGGTCTCACGATAAACTAATATCAATGGCATAATCAGCTAACGGGCAAATAATAATGAGTTTCAAATACCAACACTTCAATCAAAGCAATCATGATGCAATATGAATAGGTGGTATCTCGCTAGCTCTTTCTGAGACCGCAAAACATAAATGCAGAGCACTTTCAAAGATCAAGGGTTGACTAAACATTGTAATTCATAGCAATGAAGATCCAGTCATAGTCATACTCAATATCAATCAAAAGCAAAGCATAAAAATTACAGAGGTGCTCTCTAATTCGTGCTTACAAAAGAGGAGGATGACTCAACAGGAAAATAAATAGACAACCCTTCGTAGAGGGAAGCATTGATTTGCAGAGGTGCCAGAGCTCAAGCTTTTGAAAACAGAGGTAATAATTTTGGGTGGCATGCTTTCATTGTCAACGCAATGACCAAGAGTTCTCAATATCTTCCATGCTACTCATGCTATAGGCAGTTCCCAAACAGAAAAGTAAAGTTTTAACTCCCCCACCACCAATCAATCACACTCCACGGCTAGCTGAATCCTCGGGTATCGTCCATACTAACATCAATCCGGGGGGAGTCTTGTTTTACAGTTATGTTTTCGATTTAAGCATGGAACTGGGCATCCCAAATACCGGCCCCTTTCTCGTGAAGGACTGTGAATAAACACATTTCTAGGATAACACTCCTAGCATGGAAGATACCAATAGCCCTCTGTCACCACATGAGCGGTTCGGGCATGCAAAACCGATTTATTTCTTGAAGGTTTAGAGAACGGCACATGCAAATTTACTTGGAACGGCAGGTAGATACCGCAAATAGGTAGGTATGGTGGACTCTCATGGAAAAACTTTTGGGTTCATGGAAGTGGATGCACAAGCAGTATTCCCGCTTAGTACAAGTGAAGGCTAGCAAAAGACTGGGAAGCGACCAACTAGAGAGCGACAAGAGTCATCAAGATGCATTGAGTTTGACTAACATTAAATGCAAGCATGAACATGATATAAATCACCATGAACACGAACATCATAGAGGCTATGTTGATTTTGTTTCAACTACATGCATGAACATGCGCCAAGTCAAGCTACTTGAAACATTCAAAGGAGAATACCATCCTATCATACTACATCATAGTCATCTCAAAATCTATGTTGGCAATCAAGACAAACCATTATAAGCTCTCAGCTAAATAAGCATGGCATCAGAAACTATGATCTCTAGGTTGTCATTGCAAACATGGTTCTTTCACAACAAAGCTAAATCTGGGTCGACAAGCTAGTCACATTTACAAAAACAAAATAGATAGAGTCAATACCAGCTTTTCAGTCTCAGTCACTTCATCATATATCATCATTTTTGCCTTTCATTTGCACGATTGAACGATGAAAACGATAATAAGCGCATTGGACTAAGCTGAATCTGCAGGCAAACACAAAGGAGAAGACAAAATAATATGGCTCTTTGAAAGCTAAACAGGTAAGCATGTAAGAACTAGTAAGCATTGTAACCAATATCTTCTACCTTGACACAAAGAAAAAGAAAGCTATTTACACGGGAAAGCTCCCAACAAGAAAAAGAAGAAAGAAAAATCTTTTTGGGTTTTCTCAAAAGGACACAAAACAAGAAAACAAAAAGAAACTAGCATGGATAATACAGTGGAAAAGTGTAAACACCGGCTAACAGAGTGAAAGCATAAGCATGAATGTAAAGTCGATGAGAACACGTACTCCCCCAAACTTAGGCTTTTGGCCTAGCTTGGTCTACTCCCAAGGTGGGAAATAACCAGCTCCAGGATACTCCGGAGCAGACTATGGATGCCACTTCTGTGTGAGCTCCTCTGGCTCTCACTGATAAACCGGCGTCTGGTACTCGACTGGCGGCTCGGGCACGGGCGCCTGTGGTTGGGCCAAGCCCCAATATGCGTAGATGTCTGCGGGCATAATAGTGTACTTGCCTGCATGAAGATCAAACAAAGAAGGAGCAGGCAAAGTAATAGTCTCTCGAGTACCCTGACTAAACACTAGGTTATAAATCATCCGTCTACTAGCATCTCTATCTAGAAAATCATGGCGAACCATGCTGTCATAATCCAGATATCTCTCAGGGAGAAGCATCTCTCCTTCCTCTCCCAGTCTAATCGGTATCTCAAAGTGCCTGGCAAGACGGGTAGCATACATACCTCCATAGACAACACCTTTAGAACGGTTCAGGTTCAACAGTTGAGCTACTATAGCGCCCAAGCTATAAGTCTTATCGTTATAAAGGCCTTCGCGCAAAACCGCAAGGTCTGGAGAACTAAGTGATCCAGCTTCCCCACGGCCAATCAAACATTTTCCCACAAATAGTGAGAAGTATCGAAGCACAGGAAAATGTATGCTAGAAATTCTAGCGCGAGACACTCCTCTCTCCTCTCCAACAGCAATAGAACCAATGAAATCCTCCAAGTCCCGTGGACGAGGGTCACGGATATCCCCAACATAAGGTAATTTGCATACATTGCAAAAGTCCTGCAGCGTCATGCACTGGGGAACATCGTATATCATGAACTCAACCATGGGAGGATTCTTCCTCGGATAAAAGTTGAAGCGTTGAACGAAAATATTGGTGAGGAGGAGATATTGCGGGAACTTATCTTCAACGAACGCAGTAAGACCTGCGTTCTCCACCAAGTAATAAAAGTCTTCAGAAAGTCCGGCGGCGCGCAAAAATTCATCACTTGGCCACTCGCACGCTCGAACTTCTGTGACTCGAGGGACTACGTACTTGGGGTGGTTCTTCTCATCCTCCTTGTGGTTACGGCTTGAAGAGCCTCTCAAGAACCTCGTCATCTCTTCCTTTTTCTAGCTCTGAAAAATTCTGAAATTTTTAGAGACTTCGAAAGAAAAGTGAATAAGGATTAACCCAACTTGTAGCAACTAGTCCTGCTAGTGCCTAGAGACCGTATCATGCGCTAAAACTACTTGGGACCAGCTAAAATCAACTTTTCTAGCTCAAGAACAGGGTCACCAAGGTAGCAAGAATTCACGAAGGATAAAGCACTAGAGCAAAAACTAATTGGACCAATGGAGGAGTCACTTACCAAGGAGTAATTTCCCCAAAACGGTTCGGAGAATGGTGCTTTGAGCAAGGAGATCGAAAATCACACCCAAATGAGCAAGAACATGGGTTTGAGCTGCGAAACAATTTTTTCTAGAGGTGGAAGAAGAGGCTGAGAGCTGGAATGAGTGGAGGGGATGCCTGTGGGCCCCACAGCTTGCACCCCGCCACCAGGGGGTAGGTGGCGGTGGGGGGGGCTTGTGGCCCACTCGTCAGGCCCCCTGACTAGCTCTCAGGCCTAGAAATTTTCAAAAATTCCTGAAAAAATCATACTAAATTTTCAGGACCATCGGAGAACTTTTATTTTCGAGGTATTTTTCTCCAGGACGCTAGAACAGAAAACAGGAAAATCTAAACTAATTCTATCATTTTTCTTCTAAGCAACAGAAAATGAAGACTCAAAACAGAGGTATGTGACTCTCTGATTCATCCGTTTCATGGTCATCGGAAGAAATTCGTCAATGGGGTTAATCAAGTCCTTATGACAAAACCTTCTCGAATCGCAAGAGAGAATGGAGAATTTTCGAATACCCACTAAGTCACCTCAATGGGGATATGAATCTCCCCAACAAGCAAATCATACTTCATCTTGACACGAGGAATAGGGCATTCAAAGCTCCCAATAAGAATCGATGAAGTCTTTTCGATAGCATTGATGCAATGTACTCGATATCAATTCTTCGGAAAGTACACTGTGTGCTCATTACCGTTGACATGGAAAGTGACATTGCCTTTTTTGCAATCTATAACAGCCCCTGCTGTGTTTAAAAAGGGTCTTCCGAGGATGATAGCCATGGCATCGTCCTCGGGAATATCCAAGATAACAAAGTCTGTTAAGATAGTGGTATTAGCAACCATAACAGGCACATCCTCGCAAACGCCGATAGGGAAAGCAGTTGATTTGTCGGCCATTTACAGAGAAATTTCAGTAGGTGTCAACTTATCCAACTCAAGTCTATGATAAATAGAGAGCGGCATAACACTAACACCGGCTCCAAGGTCACATAAGGCAGTTCTTACGTAGTTTCCTTTAATAGAGCAAGGTATAGTGGGCACTCCGGGATCACCAAGTTTCTTAGGAGTTCCACCTTTGAAAGTGTAATTGGCAAGCATGGTGGAGATCTCAAGATCTGGCATCTTCCGTTTATTAGTCACGATATCTTTCATGTACTTGGCATACGGAGACATCTTGAGCATATCAGTTAACCGCATCTGCAGAAAGACGGGTCTTATCATCTCAACGAAGCGCTCAAAATCCTCATCATCCTTTTTCTTGGATGGCTTAGGAGGAAAGGGCATAGGTCTCTGAACCCATGGCTCTCTTTCTTTACCATGCTTCCTAGCAGTAAAGTCATTCTTGTCGTATCTCTTAGGTTGTGGATTATCAGGATTAACCGTAGGTTCAATCTCCACATCCTCATCATGGCTAGGTTGAGCATTATTATGAACGTCACTGTCCACATTGTCACCAGGTTCATGTTCATCACCTGATTGTGTTTCCGCATCAGACGCAGAAATATCATTAGGTTCTTCAGGTGTGATAGTATTTGGTGAACAGGCGTGCAGGTTTTTATCATCCTTCTTCTTCTCCTTAGGATGACTAGGTGTATCAACATTGATTCCTTGAGAATCTTGATCAGTTCTCTTAGGATGACCTTCAGGATACAAAGGTTCCTGAGTCATTTTGCCTCCTCTAGTAATGACTCTGACAGAGTTGTCATTCAATTCATTGAGCAGGTCATTCTGAGCTTTAAGTACTTGTTCTACCTGAGTAGTAATCATAGAGGCATGTTTACTCAGAAGCTTCAGAGCATTGACATTTCTGTCTACACAAGCACTTAAATGGCTAAGCATACGAGCACTTTGTTCCAAATGTCTGCTAACATAATCATTGAAACTCTGTTGTTTGGCAACAAAGTTGTCAAATTCATCAAAGCATAGGCTAGCAGGTTTATCAAAAGGAATATCACTCTCGTTAAACCTACACACAGAATTCACTTCTACTACCTGTATCGGGTTATCGAGACCGTGGATCTCTTCGATAGGTGGTATATTTTTGACATCTTCAGATCTAATGCCTTTCTCTTGCATAGATTTCTTGGCTTCTTGCATATCTTCGGGACTGAGGAATAGCATACCTCTTTTCTTAGGAGTTGGCTTACGAGGTGGTTCGGGAATAGTCCAAGCATTATCATTGATCAAGAGGTTATTCAGTAGAGTCTCAGCTTGTTCTACAGTTCGTTCCCTAAAAACACAACCGGCACAACTATCTAGGTGGTCTCTAGAGGCACCGGCAAGTCCGTTATAGAGGATATCAAGTATCTCGTTCTTCTTAAGAGGGTGATCAGGCAAAGCATTCTGTAGCTGGACGAGCCTCCCCCAAGCTTGTGGAAGACTCTCTTCTTGGAGTTGAGCAAAGTTGTATATTTCCTACAAGGCAGCTTGCTTCTTATGGGCAGGGAAATATTTCTCACAGAAGTAATAGACCATCTCCTGGGGACTACGCACACATCCAGGAGCAAGAGAGGTTAACCAGGCTTTAGCGTCATCCTTTAGAGAGAAAGGAAACAACTTAAGGATATAGTAGTGGCGGATCTTCTCCTCATTAGTGAAAAGGTTGGCTATTTCGGATAATTTGGCAAGATGGGCTTTGACCGTCTCAGACTCATAACCGTGAAAAGGATCAGATTCGACTAGAGAGATTATCTCAGGGTCGATAGAGAATTCATAATCCTTATCGGTGACAAAGATAGGCGAAGTGGCAAACTTCGGATCATTTTTCATCCTAACTTCCCGAGATTTTTCCTTCCACTTGAGAATTAATTTCTCAGCGTCATAGGCATCCTTACACGCAAGAAAATCCTCATCTATCTCTCCCTCCATAACGTAACCCTCAGGTATATCAGGCAATTCATATCTAGGAGAGCTAGATCTAACAAGAGCGAAAGCAGGTTCTATCTCAATAGCATCGGCAATTTCAGAAGCATCACGAGCATTGGCAGTAACTCTAGGAATATGAGCATCAAGGAACACTCCTAGTGGAACATCAGGCAAAGGAGCATCTCTAGTAGTATCAAGCATATCATCATCAGGAAAAATAGCATCTCTAGCATCATCAGGCAAAGCAGTATCAAGCATAGCATCTCTAGCAGTATCAGGCATAGCATCTCTAGCAGTATCAGGCATAGTATCAAGCGTAGCATCTCTAGCAGTAGTATCAAGCATAGCATCATCAGGCATAGTATCACAAGCATCATCAAGAACATGCGACATATCAAGATTTCTAGCAGGAGGTGATGTCGCAAACTTACTCATAACTGAAGGTGAATCAAGTGTAGAGCTAGATGGCAATTCCTTACCTCCCCTCGTAGTTGAGGGCAATACTTTGGTCTTCGGATCCTTCAGATTCTTCAAAGTGATCAGCAGATATAAATCCCAAGTGACTCAGAGAATATAGCAATACTTCCCCGGCAACGGCGCCAGAAAAATGCTCACGTCAGCTGTGCTTCCCTGGCAATGGCGCTAGAAAAGTGCTGATCCTGCAATCTCTAGTGTTAGCTAGACGAATGCTTATGCCAACGAACCTTCTCCTGCAACGACACCAGAAGAATGCTGCTAGCACTCCCCGGCAATGAAACTGGAAGAATGTTGTTGATGGCCCACCAGCGCGTGGGTTCGCAACAGTTTTAGAGGGTAGAGTATTCGACCCAATTTGTTAGTTTGCACGACGGGAGGTGAGAGTATACTCTCAAGTATTAGCAGCTGAATTTGTCAGATTCAACCACACCTGAAAGATTAGTATCTGCAAGCACAGTAGTAACAACAAAGTAGCGAGTAACGGTAGTGTAACAAGCCATAGCAGTGACAAGGAACATCAGTAGTGACAGCAATAGCAAGTAGCAACAGTAGCAAGCGACAGTAGTAGAAACAGTAGCAGCAAAGCAAAACAAGTAACAGCAGTAGCAACAGTAGTAGCAGCATCAGAGCAAAACAAGTAACAGCAGTAGCAACAGTAGTAGCAGCAGCAGAGCAAAACAAGTAACAACAGTAGCAACAGTAGGACAAACTCGTAGGCAATGGGTCGGTGATTTGTTTGGATGATATTCATCATGCAACAACTATAACACGAAGAGATATGTGGCTAGCTCCCGTTCGTCAATGTGATGTAGGCATGCATTCCGTGTGTCGTCATACGTGCTTAGGGAAAAGAACTTGCATGACATCTATTGTCCATCCCTCCCATGGCAGCGGGATCCAAAAGGAAACTACGGGATATTAAGGTTCTCCTTTTAATAAAGAACCGGACCAACGCATTAGCACTTGGTGAACACATGAACTCCTCAAACTATGGTCATCACCGGGAGTGGTTCCGGTTATTGTCACTGCAGGGTTGCCGGATCATAACACATAGTAGGTAACTACAACTTGCAAGATCGGATCTAAAACACACATATATTGGTGACAACATAATAATTTCAGATCTGAAATCATGGCACTCGGGCCCTAGTGACAAGCATTAAGCATGGCAAGGTAGTAGCAACATCAAATCTCAGAACATAGTAGATACTAGGGATCAATCCCCATCAAAACTAACTCGATTACATGATAGATCTCATCCTACTCATCACCGCCCAGCGAGCCTACGAATAGATTACTCATGAACGACGAAGAGCTTCATGGGATTGGAGAGGGAAGAAGGTTGATGATGACGATGGCGACGATTCCCCTCTCCGGAGCCCAGGACGGACTCCAGATCTGCCCTCCAGATGAAGAACAGGAGGTGACAGCGCCTCCGAATCGAAAACACGACAAAAACTTCTCTTTTTTATTTTTTTTGGGGACGAAAGGCAACTTATAGAGCTGGAGTTGGGGGCGGCAGGTGCCTGTGGGCCCCACAAGCCTACCCACCGCCACCAGGGGGGTGGTGGCGGAGCAAGGGCTTGTGGCCCACTAGCCCACCCCCTGAGGTGGAACTTGGCGCAGATATTTTTGATATTTTCCAAAACTGCTCCCCGTAAATTTTCAGGACGTTTGGAGAACTTTGATTTTTGCACAAAAATAACACCAAGGCAATTCTGCTGAAAACAACGTCAGTCCAGGTTAGTTCCGTTCAAATCATGCAAATTATAGTCCAAAACAAGGGCAAAAGAGTTTGGAAAAGTAGATACGTTGGAGACGTATCAGTTCTCACTTTGCGAACAATCTATAAGGGATTGACAACCCCTTCATAGCGTTGGGAGCAGGTTCTTTGTGTTTGTGCAGGCACTTGTGATACTCCTTCACTGGATCGATACCTTGGTTCTCAAAACTGAGGGATATACTTACCACCGCCGCGCTACATCACCCTTTCCGCTTCAAGGGAACACCAACGCAAGGCTCCAAGGCCACGGGGGAAATCCTTTGCATATTTTCCTAGGAAGTCCCTTAAGGCGTAGCCGTGGCAGAAGGATTCCTGGTGCCGTCGACACGACTATTTCTGGCGTTGTTGGAAGGTCTTTTGTTGCAGTAGCAGAAGTATTTCTGGCGCCGTTGCCGGGGAAGGAGAGATCTATCCAAGTAGGTCTCACAAACTCATCTCGTGCATTTACTTTTGTTGCCAGTTGCCTCTCGTTTTCCTCTCCCCCACTTCACATTTGTCGTTTTCATTTGCGCTTCTCCTTTTCCGTTTTCTCTTGCCTTTACCGCGCATATCGTAGATGCTATGATGAAATCTCTTGAAGAGAAGCTCGAACTAGAAGTCTCTATACCTAGAAAACTTCATGATGAGTGGGAACCTACTATCAAAATCAAGATCAAAAACTATGAGTGCAATGCTTTGTGTGATTTGGGTGCTAGTGTTTCCGCGATTCCAAAGCCTTTATGTGATATTCTTGGTTTTCATGAGATTGAAGAGTGTTCTCTTAATTTGCATCTTGCGGATTCTACTGTCAAGAAACCCATGGGAAGGATCGATGATGTTCTTATTGTTGCAAATAAGAACTATGTACCCGTGGATTTCATTGTACTTGACATAGACCTTTCCTAAGGTCTATTGGTGCTATCATCGATATGAAGGAAGGGAATATCAGATTTCAATTTCCTTTAAAGAAGGGCATGGAGCACTTTCCTAGAAAGAAAATAAGATTGCCTTATGAATCTATGATGAGGGCTACTTATGATTTGAGTACCAAAGATGACTATACGTGATTCCATCACCTTTCGCCTAGCTAAGGGTGTTAAACAAAAGCGCTTGTTGGGAGGCAACCCAACGAATCTATCCTTTTTCTTTCTGTTTTGTGTTTTCCACACTTTCATAATTCTGTTATGATTGTGTTTCTTTTTGCGTTTGTGCCAAGCAAAACCGTTACGATTAGTCTTGGGGATGATCGTTTGGTCATGCTGGAAAAGACAGAAACTTTGTGCTCACGAAAAGAATTTTCATTTTTTTCTATAAGTGCTTTTGAGTTGACTCTTTTTTCTGCTGATTGCTACGCAAATTCTTCAGACTGTCGTAATTTTTCAGAATTTTTCAAGTACCAGAAGTATACGAAATATACAGATTGCTACAGACTGGTCTGCTGTTAACAGATTCTGTTTTTGTTGTGTTGGTTGCTTATTTTGATGAAACTATGGATAGTATCAGGGGTATTAGCCATGGAAGATTGAAAATACAGTAACCCAAGATCAACATAAGTAGAATTTAAATTTGCTACAGTACCTAAGGAATTGGTGGTTTGCTTTCTCATACTAATGTTATCACGAGTTTCTATTTAAGTTTCGTGTTGTGAAGTTTTCAAGTTTTGGGTGAAGTTCTTACGGACAAAGAGATAAAGAGTGGCAAGAGCTCAAGCTTGGGGATGCCCAAGGCACCCCAAGAGATTCAAGGATGCCGTAAAAGCCTAAGCTTGGGATGCCCCGGGAAGGCATCCCCTCTCTCGTCTTCAATCCATCGGTAACGTTACTTGGGGCTATATTTTTATTCACCACATGTTATGTGTTTTTGCTTGGAGCGTCTAGTATCGTAGGATTCTTTTAGTTTTGTTGTGTCACAATCATCCTTGCTGCACACCTAGAGAGAGAGACATGCACTCACCGTGATTTTGTCGAGCTTCACTTATATCTTTTGGTAGACAATTCAGCTCACATGTGCTTCACTTATATCTTTTGAGCTAGATACTTTTGCTCTATGTGCTTCACTTATATCTTTTAGAGCACAGAGGTGCGTGGCTTGGTAGTTGATCTATGCTTTGAAAGTAGTCTCAAAAGGGGTAGTTATCCAAAGGGATACGAAAACTTCCACCTTCATGTGCATTGAATAGTTAGAGAAGTTTGATTCATCTCAATTAGTTTTGAGTTGTGGTTTTGGTAATATTGAAGTCATGCTAGTAAGGTGTTGTGGATCTAGAAATACTTGTGTTGAAGTTAGTGATTCCCGTAGCATGCACGTATGGTGAACCGCTATGTGATGAAATCTGAGCATGATTAGTCTATTGATTGTCATCCTTTGCGTGGCGGTCAGGATCGCGCGATGGTTTATACCTACCAACCCTTCCCCTAGGAGTATGCGTTGAATGCTTTGTTTCGATTACTAATAAAACTTTTGCAACAAGTATATGAGTTCTACAAGACTAATGTTGACTCCATGGTTTAGATGCACTTTCACCTTCCACCATGACTATCTTCTTAGTGCCGTGCAACTTTCACCGGTGCACAAAACCCACGATTAGCCTCCCTCAAAACAGCCACCATACCTACCTACTATGGCTTTTTCAAAGTCATTCCGAGATATATTGCCATGCAACTACCACCATGACATGTGCCACCACGTCTACATTGGCATTGCATGATCGTAAGATAGCTAGCATGATGTTTCCATTAATGTCCATGCCCTGCTAGATCATTGCCACGGTACACTACCGAAGGCATTCCATATAGAGTCATAGTTGCTCTAAGTTTTGAGTTGTAAGTGTGATGATCATCATTAATGGAGCATTGTCCCATGTGAGGAAATAAAAGAGGCCAAAGAAGCCCACCAAAATAAAAAAAAGAGGCCAAAGAGCCCACCAAAACAATGAGAGAAAAAGAGAGAAGGGACAATGCTACCACTTTTTCCACACTTGTGCATATTAAGCACCATGATCTTCATGATTGAGAGTCTCACGTTTTGTCACCACCATATAGCTAGTGGGAAATTTTCATTATATAACTTGGCTTGTATATTCCAATGATAGGCTTCATTGCCTTAGGTCTTCGTGAGCAAGCAAGTTGGATGCACACCCACTAGTTCTCCTTAAGAGCTTTCACATACTCTTAGCTCTAGTGCATCATTTTATGGCAATCCCTACTCATTCACATTGATATCTATTGATGAGCATCTCCACAGCTCATTGATATGCCTAGTTAATGTGACTATCTTCTCCTATTTTGTCTTGCAACCTCCACCACACTCCACACCATCTATAGTGCTATAACCATGGCTCACACTCATGTATTGCGTGAGAGCTGAAAAGGTTTGAGAAAGTAAAGGTGTGAAACAATTACTTGACCAACACCGGGGTTGTGCATGATTTAAATTCATTGTGCAATGATGATAGAGCATAGCTAGACTATATGATTTTGTAGGGATAACTTTATTTTGGCCTTGTTATTTTGAAAGTTCATGATTACCTTGCTAGTTTGCTTGAATTATTATTGTTTCCACGTCAACAGCAATCTATTGTTTTGAATCTAATGGATCTGAACATTCACGTCACATAAGAGGAGTTACAAAGGACATCTATGCTAGGTAGCATGAAAGCATAAAAAATTCATTCTTTATCACTTCCCCACTCGAAGACGAGCACGAGTTAAGTTTGGGGATGCTCGATACGTCTCAAACGTATCTATAATTTTTGATGGTTTCATGTTGTTATCTTGTCATCTTTGGATGTTTTATGTATCCTTTATATCTTTTTTTGGGACTAACTTATTAATTCAGTGCCAAGTGCCAGTTCCTGTTTTTTCTGTGTTTTTGGTTCTTTTCAGATTTGATTTTGGAACGGAGTCCAAACGGAATAAAATCCCCGAAATGATTTTTTCCCGAACGAAAGAAGATCAGGGGGCGTGTGGGCCAAGCCAGGAGGGCTACACGGAGCCCACAAGCCCCCACTCCGCCACCAGGGGGAGGCGGTGGTGCGCAGGCTTGTGGCCTCCCTAGCGCCCCCTGACCTAGATCTTGCGCCTATATATTCCCTAAAAATCAGAAAAAATGAAGGGATCCACGAAAGTACTTTTCCGCCGCCGCAAGCTTCTGTTTCCGCGAGATCTCATCTGGAGACCGTTCCCGGCACCCTGCCGGAGGGGACTTTGGAGTTGGAGGGCTTCTTGATCATCATCATTGCCCCTCCAATGACTCATGAGTAGTTCACTTCAGACCTACGGGTCCGTAGTTAGTAGCTAGATGGCTTCTTCTCTCTCTTGGATCTTCAATACAAAGTTCTCCGTGATCTTCATGGAGATCTATCCGATGTAATCTTCTTTGGCGGTGTGTTTGTCGAGATCTGATGAATTGTGGATTTGTGATCAGATTATCTATGATATATATTTGAGTCTTTGCTAATTTCTTATATGCATGATTTGATATCCTTGTAAGTCTCTCCGAGTCTTGGGTTTTGTTTGGACAACTAGATCTATGATTCTTGAAATGGGAGAAGTGCTTGGTTTTGGGTTTTATCATGTGGTGACCTTTCCCAGTGACAGTAGGGACCACAAGGCACACATTGAGTAGTTGCCATCAAGGGTAACAAGGTGGGCTCTGTCGTTGATATGAGATTGTCCATCTACATCATGTCATCTTGCTTAAGGCGTTACTCTGTTCTTTTGGACTTAATACCCTAGATGCATGCTGGATAGCGGTCGACGTGTGGAGTAATAGTAGTAGATGCAGTCAGTATCGGTCTACTTGTTTTGGACATGATGCCTATAGATATAATCATTGCCATAGATGACATCACGACTTTGCGCGGTTCTATCAATTGCTCGACAGTAATTTGTTCACCCACCGTCTACTTGCTTTCATGAGAGAAGCCACTAGTAAACACTACGGCCCCCGGGTCTATTCACATCTATCGTTACACCTCCGCTTTTACTTTCTTCGTTACTTTGTTGCTTACAGTTCTCACTTTGCGAACAATCTATAAGGGATTGACAACCCCTTCATAGCGTTGGGAGCAGGTTCTTTGTGTTTGTGCAGGCACTTGTGATACTCCTTCACTGGATCGATACCTTGGTTCTCAAAACTGAGGGAAATATTTACCACCGCTGTGCTACATCACCCTTTCCGCTTCGAGGGAACACCAACGCAAGGCTCCAAGGCCACGGGGGAAATCGTTTGCATATTTGCCTAGGAAGTCCCTTAAGGCGTAGCCGTAGCAGAAAGATTCCTAGTGTCGTCGACACGACTATTTCTGGCGCCGTTGGAAGGTCTTTTGTTGCAGTAGCAGTGTGCAGCAAGGATGATTGTGACACAAAGAAAATAAAAGACTCCTATGATACAAGACGCTCCAAGCAAAAACACATAACGTTGCCGATGGATTGAAGGCGAGAGAGGGGATGCCTTCCCGGGGCATCCCCAAGCTTAGAATTTAATGGCATCCTTGAATCTCTTGGGGTGCCTTGGGCATCCCCAAGCTTGAGCTCTTGCCACTCTTTATCTCTTTGTCCATAAGAACTTCACCCAAAACTTGGAAACTTCACAACACGAAACTTAAACAGAAACTCGTGATAACATTAGTATGAGAAAGCAAACCACCACTTCCTTAGGTACTGTAGCAAACTTAAATTCTACTTATGCTGATGTTGGGTTACTGTATTTTCAATCTTCCATGGCTAATACCCCCCGATACTATCCATAGTTTCATCAAAATAAGCAACCAACACAACAAAAACATAATCTGTTAACAGCAGACCAGTCTATAGCAATTTGTATATTTCGTATACTTCTGGTACTTCAAAAATTCTGAGAAATTACGACATTCTGAAGAATTTGTGTAGCAATCAGCAGCAAAAAAAATCAACTCAAAATCCCTTACAAAAAAAATGAAAATTCTTTTCGTGAGCAGAAAGTTTCTGTCTTTTCCAGCATGACCAAACGATCATCCCCAAGACTAATCATAACGGTTTTGCTTGGCACAAACGCAAAAAGAAACAGAAAAAACACAATCATAACAGAATTAGGAAAGTGTGGAAAACACAAAACAGAAAGAAAAAGGATAGATTCCTTGGGTTGCCTCCCAACAAGCGCTTTTGTTTAACGCCCTTAGCTAGGCATTGATTTCAATGATGCTCACATAAAAGGTAAGGATTGAAACACAACGAGAGCATCATGGAGCATATGGCTAGCACATTTAAGTCTAACCCACTTCCTATGCATAGGAATTTTGTGAACAAACAACTTGTTGGAGCAAGAATCAACTAGCATAGGAAGACAAAACAAGCATAGCTTCAAAAATTTCAACACATGGAGAGGAAGCTTGATACTATTGCAATAAGTAGAAGCATATGATCCTCTCTCATAGTAATTTTCAGTAGCATCATGAATGAATTCAACAATGTAACTATCACATAGGATATTCTTTTCATGGTCCACATGCATGCAAAGTTGACACTCCTAAAAAATAGTGGGATTATCATCAACTAAAGTCATGAGTTCTCAAATCCCACTTTCAATATTGTTGCAAATATCATAATCATCATGAGGCTTGAACAAATTTTCAAGATCATAAGAAAAATCATCGCCCCACTCATGATCATTGCAACAAGTAGTGTACATAGCAAAACTAGCATTCCCAAGCTTAGGGTTTTGCATATTCGTAGCATGATTGTCACTAATAGAATTTGTAGTGAAACCATAGCAATCATGCTTTTCATCAAAGGAGTCCTCGTGAATCACTTCATAAATTTCTTTGTCACAATTTTTAGATTCACGCATCTCAAGCAAAACTCCATAAAGATAGTCAAGTGCACTCAACTCACTAGCAATTGGTTCCACATAAGTGGATCTCTTAAAGAGATTAGCAAGTGGGTGAGGATCCATATCACTAGATTTTCAGCAAGTGAAGATGCAAGCATATTGAGGGCACATAGCACACATGCAAAGGAAAGGCAAACGCAAGAAAAGGGCAAACAAAAAAGGCAAAAGGCAAAAGAAAACGGCAAAGGAGAAAGGTAAAAGAAAACGACAAATGTGAAGTGGGGGAGAGGAAAACGAGAGGCAACAAGCAAAAAAGTAAATGCAAGAGATGAGTTTGTGAGACCTACTTGGATAGATCTCTCCTTCCCCGGCAATGGCGCCAGAAATAGGCACGTTGACGGGAGACTATTCTTGACTTGATCCTCCCCGGAAACGGCGCCAGAAATACTTCTGCTACTGCAACAAAAGACCTTCCAATGGCGCCAGAAACGTGCTGACGGCACCAGGAGTCCTTCTGCTACGGCTACGCCTTAAGGGACTTCCCAGGCAAATATGCAAAGGATTTCCCCCATGGCCTTGGAGCCTTGCGTTGGTGTTCCCTCGAAGCGGAAAGGGTGATGTAGCACAGCGGTGGTAAGTATTTCCCTCAGTTTGAGAACCAAGGTATCGATCCAGTGAAGGAATATCTCAAGTGCATGCACAAACACAAAAAGCTTGCTCCCAACGCTATGAAGGGGTTGTCAATACCTTATAGATTGTTCGCCAAGTGAGAACTGAAAGCAACAAAGTAACAAAGCAAAGTAAAAGCGAAACTGGAAACAATAGGTGTGAATAGACCCGGGGCCGTAGTGTTTACTAGTGGCTTCTCTCATGAAAGCAAGTAGACGGTGGGTGAACAAATTACTGTCGAGCAATTGATAGAACCGCGCAAAGTCGTGATGTCATCTATGGCAATGATTATATCTATAGGCATCACGTCCAAAACAAGTAGACCGATACTTTCTGCATCTACTACTATTACTCCACACATCAACCGCTATCCAGCATGCATCTAGTGTATTAAGTCCAAAAGAACAGAGTAGCACCTTAAGCAAGATGACATGATGTAGATGGAAAATCTCATATCTACGACAAAGCCCACCTTGTTACCCTTGATGGCAACTACATGATGTGTGCCTTGCTGCCCCTACTGTCACTGGGAAAGGTCACCACACGGTAAGAACCCAAAACCAAGCACTTCTCCCATTGCAAGAATCATAGATCTAGTTGGCCAAACAAAACCCAAGACTCAGAGGGACTTACAAGGATATCAAATCATGCATATAAGAAATCAACAAAGACTCAAATATATATCATAGATAATCTGATCACAAATCCACAATTCATCGGATCTCGACAAACACACCACCAAAGAGGATTACATCGGATAGATCTCCATGAAGATCATGGAGAACTTTGTATTGAAGATCCAAGAGAGAGAAGAAGCCATCTAGCTATTAACTACGGACCCGTAGGTCTGAAGTGAACTACTCATGAGTCATTGGAGGGGCAATGATGTTGATGTAGAAGCCCTCCAACTCCAAAGTCCCCTTCGGCAGGGCACCGGGAAGGGTCTCCAGATGAGATCTCGCGGAAACGGAAGCTTGCGGCGGCGAAAAAGTATTTTCGTGGATCCCTTGATTTTTTTTCTGTATTTTAGGGAATATATAGGAGAAGGAGCTAGGTCAGGGGGGCGCCAGGGAGGCCACAAGCCTGCTAGCCGCCGCCCCCTGGTGGCGGATAGGGGGCTTGTGGGCCCCCTATAGCCCTTCTGGCTTGGCCCTCAAGCCCCCTGATCTTCTTTCGTTCGGGAAAAATTTATTTCGGGGATTTTATTCCGTTTGGACTCCGTTCCAAAATCAGATCTGAAAAGAGCCAAAAACATAGAAAAAAAGGAACTCACACTTGGCACTGAATAAAACATCCAAACATGACAGGATAACAGCATGAAACCATCAAAAATTATAGATACGTTTGAGACGTATCAGATAGCAACAGTAGCAACAGTAACCAGTAGCACCAAAGTGACATCAGTAGCAGCAAAGTAACAGTAGCAGCACCGACAACAATAGCGGCAAAGTAACGTAGCAAGGACCAGTAGGAAAAGACTCGTAGGCATTGGATCAATAATGGATGATTATGCCGGATGTTATTCATCATGCAAGAGTTATAACACGGAGAGATATGCAACTAGCTCCAGTTCGTCAATGTAATGTAGGTATGTATTCCGTATGTAGTCATACGTGCTTAAGGAAAAGAACTTGCATGACATCTATTGTCCATCCCTCCCATGGCAGCGGGGTCCAAATGGAAACTGCGGGATATTAAGGTTCTCCTTTTAATAATGAACCGGACCAACGCATTAACACTTGGTGAATACATGAACTCCTCATACTATGGTCATCTCTGGGAGTGGTTCCGGCCATTGTCACTACGGGGTTGCCGGGTCATAACACATAGTTGGTGACTACAAATTGCAAGATAGGATCAAGAACACACATATATTGGCGACAACATAATAGGTTCAGATCTGAAATCATGGCACTCGGGCCCTAGTGACAAGCATTAAGCATGGAAAAGTAGTAGCAACATCAATGTCAGAACATAGTGGATACTAGGGATCAATCCCCATCAAAACTAACTCGATTACATGATAGATCTCATCCAACCCATCACCGTCCAACAAGCCTACGATGAGATTACTCACAAACGGTGAAGAGCATCATGGAATTGGCGATGAAGGAAGGTTGGTGATGATGATGGCGATGATCTCCCCTCTTCGGAGCCCAGAACGGACTCCAGATCTGCCCTCCAGAGGAAGAACAGGTGGTGGCGGCGCCTCCGTATCGTAAAACGGGATGAACTCTTCTTCTCTGATTTTTTTCCGGATGAAAGGGACTAAATAGAGCTGGAATTGGAGGCGGTGCAGCAACGTGGGCCCCACAAGCCTGCGTGGCACGGCTGGGGGGGCGTGGTGGTCTTGTGGGCTCCACGCTCCACTTCTTCGGTTGATTCTTGCGCCAGTAATTTTTATATATTCCACAAAAAATCCCCGTAAATTTCCAGGTCATTCCGAGAACTTTTATTTCTGCGCAAAAACAACACCATGGCAATTCTGTTGAAAACAACGTTAGTCCGGGTTAGTTCCATTCAAATCATGCAAATTAGAGTCCAAAACAAGGGCAAAAGATTTTGGAAAAGTAGATACGATGGAGACGTATCAAGTCCCCCAAGCTTAAAACCTTGCTTGTCCTCAAGCAATTCAGTTGACAAACTGAAAGAGACAAAAGAAAAACTTTTACGAACTCTGTTTGATCTTGTTGTTGCAATTATGTCTAACTCATATCCAGAATTTCAGCAAGATTATAAGCAAACCACATAAGCAAATGACATCTAGGTCTCATGGTAAACTCATATCAATGGCATAATCAACTAGCGAGAAATAATGATAAGTTTCAAACGTCAACACTTCAATCAAAACAATCATGAAGCAGTGCGAACAGATGGTATCTCACTAGCTGTTTCTGAGACCGTAAAACATAAATGCAGAACACCTTCAAAGACCAAGGGCTGACTAAACATTGTAATTCATGGCAAAGAAGATCCAGTCACAGTCATACTCAATATCAGTCAAAAGCAAAGCATAAAAATGACAGAGGTGCTCTCTAATTGGTGCTTTTATAGGGAAGAGGATGACTCAACAGAAACATAAATAGATAGGCCCTTCGCAGAGGGAAGCATTGATTTGCAGAGGTGCCAGAACTCAAGCTTTTAAAACAGCGATAATAATTTTGGGTGGCATGCTTCATTGTCAACGCAATGACCAAGAGTTTTCACCATATTCCACGCTACACATGCTATAGGAAGTTCCCAAACAGAAAAGTAAAGTTTTGACTCCCCCACCACCGATCAATCACACTGCACGACTAGCCGAATACTCGGGTGCCGTCCATACCAACATCAATTCACGGGAGTTTTGTTTGCAATTATATTTTCGATTTGAGCATGGAACTGGGCATTCCAATTACCGACCCCTTTCTCGTGAGTGATAGTGAATAAACACATATCGAGGATAACACGCCTAGCATGGAAGATACTGATCGCCCCTTGTCACCACATGAGCGGTTCGGGCATGCAAAACAAATTATTTCTTGAAGGTTTAGAGAGTGGCACATGCAAATTTACTTGGAACGGCAGGTAGATACCGCATATAGGTAGGTATGGTGGACTCATATGGAACAACTTTGGGTTTATGGAAGTGGATGCACAAGCAGTATTCCCGCTTAGTACAAGTGAAGGCTAGCAAAAGACTGGGAAGCGACCAACTAGAGAGCAACAACAGTCATCAAAATGCATTGAGATTAACCAACATTGAGTGCAAGCATGCGTAGGACATAAATCACCATGAACATGAATATCATAGAGGCTATGTTGATTTTGTTTCAACTACATGTGTGAACATGCGCCAAGTCAAGCCACTTGAATCATTCAAAGGAGGATACCATCCTATCATACTACATCATAATCATCTCAAGATTCATGTTGGCATCAAAGACAAACCATTATAAGCTCCTAGCTAATTAAGCATGGCATCAGAAACTATGATCTCTAAGTTGTCATTGCAAACATGTTTCTCTCACAACAAAGCTGAAATAGAAACGATGAGCTAGTCATTTACAAAAACAAAATAGATAGAGTTCATACCAGATTTTCCAGGCTCAGTCACTTCATCATATATCGTCATTATTGCCTTTCACTTGCACGACCGAATGATGTGAACAATAATAAGAGTGTTCGTGCATTGGACTACGCTGGAATCTGCAGGCAAACACAAAGGATAATACAAAGTAATATGGCTCTTTGACAGATAAACAGATATGCATGCGAGAGCCACTAAACATTGTAACCATGGTCTTCTACCATGACCCAAAGAAAAAGAAAACTATTTACACGGGAAAGCTCCCAACAAGCAAAAGAAGAACGAGAAATCTTTTTGGGTTTTCTCAATTAGACAAACACACGAGAAGAAAGCAAGAAAAAGAAATAAACTAGCATGGATGATACAGTGGCAAAGTGTGAACACCGACTAACAAAGTGAAAGTGTAAGCAAGAATATAAAGTCGGTGAGAAACACGTACTCCCCCAAGCTTAGGCTTTTGGCCTAAGTTGGTCTACTCCCAAGGAGGGAAGTAATCGTCTCCGGGGTACTCTGGAGTGGACTAAGGGTGCCACTGCTGTGTGAGCTCCTCTGGCTCCCACTGATAAACTGGCGTCTGGTACTCGACTGGTAGCTCGGGCACGGGCGCCTGTGGTTGGGCTATGCCCCAATATGCGTAGATGTCCGAGGGCATAATAATGTACCTGCCTAGATGAAGATTGAACAAAGAAGGAGCATGCAAGGTAATAGTCTCACGAGTACCCTGACTAAATACCAGGTTATAAATCATCCTCTTATTTATATCTTTATCAAGAAAGTCATGGTGAACCATGCTATCATAATCCAGATTTCTCTCAGGGAGAAGAATCTCTTCTTCCTCGTCCAGTCCAATAGGTATCTCAAAATGTCTAGCAAGACGGGTAGCATAGATACCTCCATAAACGACGCCTTTAGAACGGTTCGTCTTCAACCGTTGAGCTACTATAGCGCCCAAGCTATAAGTTTTATCATTATAAAGGGCTTCACGCAAGACCGCAAGATCTGGGGAGCTAAGGGCCCCAGCTTTCCCACGGCCAATCAAACATTTTCCCAGAAATAATGAGAAGTACCGAAGCACGAGAAATGTATGCTAGCAGCTCTAGCGCAAGACACTCCTCTCTACTCTCCTACAACAATAGTATCTATGAAAGCCTCCAAGTCCCGTGGACGAGGTTCATGAATATCCCCAACATAGGTAATTTGCAAATATTGCAAAAATCCTGAAGTGACATGCGCTGGGGGTTATCATATAACTTGAACTCAGCCATAGGAGGATTCTTCCTTGGGTATAAGTTAAAGCTTTGCACAAAAATATTGGTGAGGAGGAGGTATTGCGGACACTTATCTTCAACGAAGGCGGTAAGGCCTGCGTTCTCCACCAAGTAGTAAAAGTCCTCATAAAGTATGGCGGCGCGTAAGAACACATCGCTTGGCCACTCGCACGCTCGAACTTCTGCAACTCGGGGGACCGGATACTTGGGTTTCTTCTTCTCACTTTCATCATCCTTGGGGTCACGGCTTGAAGAGCCCCTTAAGAACCTCCTCATATTTTCCTTTTTCTAACTCTGAAAATTTCTGAAATTTTTAGTGATTCTAAGGAAAAGTGAACAAGGTTCAACGAAACTCATAGCAACTACTCCGACAAGTGCCTAGAGGCCATATCACCCATCAAAATTTCTTGGGACCAGCTAAAATTAGCATGCAAAGCTCAAGAACAGGGTCACCAAGGCAGAAAAAATACGCGACGAATAAGGCACTAGAGCAAAAACTAATTGGACCAATGGAGGAGTCACTTACCAAGGAGCAATTTCCCCAAAAAAGTTTGGTGAATGGTGCTTTGCACAAGGAGATCGAAAATCGCAGCAAGAAGAGCAAGAACACGGGTTTGAGCTGCGAAACGATTTTTTCTGGAGGTAGGAGAAACAGATGGGAGCTAGAATAAGTGGAGGGGGTACACGTGGGCCTCACAATCCTGGTAGGCGCGGCCAGGGGGGTGCCCGTGCCTCCAGGGCTTGTGGCCCACTGGTGCAACCCCCTGACTAGCTCTCAGTCTCAGAATTTTTCAAAAAATCCAGAAAAAATCATACTTGATTTTCACGGCATTCGGAGAACTTTTATTTTCGGGGTACTTTTCTACGGGACTCTAAAAGCAGAAAACAGGGAAAACTAAACTAAATCTATCATTTTTCTTCTAAGCAACCGAAGGTGAAAGCTTGGAACAGAGGTTTGTGACTCCTCGATTCAGCCATCTCTCATCGAAAGAAATCCGTCAATGAGGTTGATCAAGTCTCCTTGACAAACTTTTTTGAATCGCAAAAGAAAATGGAGAATTTTTGAATAGTCACTAGGTTACCTCAATGGGGATGTGCATATCCCCAACAAGCAAATCATACTTCATCTTAACAGGAGGTATAGGGCATTCAAAGCTCCCAATAAGAATCGATGACGTTTTTTCGATAGCATTGATGCAATGTACTCGATATTGTTTCTTCGGAAAGTGCACCGTATGCTCATTACCATTGACATGGAAAGTGACATTGCCTTTGTTGCCATCAATAACAGCCCCTGTAGTGTTTAGAAAGGGTCTTCCAAGGATGACCGCCATGGCATCATCCTCGGGAATATCCAGGATAACAAAGTCTGTTAAGATAGTAACGTTCGCAACCACAACAGGCACATCCTCGCAAATGCCGATAGGGAAAGCAGTTGATTTGTCGGCCATTTGCAGAGATATTTCAGTGGGTGTAAACTTGTCCAATTCAAGTCTACGATAAAGAGAGAGAGAGAGAGAGAGGCATAACACTAACACCGGCTCCAAGGTCGCATAAAGCAGTTCTAACGTAGTTGCCTTTAATGGAGCAAGGTATAGTGGGCACTCCAGGATCACCTAGTTTCTTAGGAGTTCCACCCTTGAAGGTATAATTAGCGAGCATGGTGGAAATCTCAACCTCAGGTATCCTCCTCTTATTAGTCACAATATCCTTCATGTACTTGGCATACGGAGACATTTTGAGCATATCTGTCAAACGCATTTGCAGAAAGACAGGTCTAATCATTTGAACAAATCGCTCAAATCCTCACCATCCTTTTTCTTGGATGGTTTGGGAGGAAAGGGCATGGGTTCCTGAACCCATGGTTCCCTTTCTTTACCATGCTTCCGAGCAACAAAGTCGTTCTTATCGTATCTCTTATTCTTAGGCTGTGGGTTATCAAGATCAACACTAGGTTCAATCTCCACATCCTTATCATTGCTAGGTTGAGCATCAACAAGAACATCACTATCGATTTTATCATTAGGCTCATGTTCATCACCAGATTGTGTTTCTACATCATAAACAGAGACATCGTTTGAATTCTCAGGTGTACCAGCAAGAGGGTTGCTAGCGTTCAAGTTCCTATCATCTTTCTTCTTATTCCTAGGATGAATAGGTGCATCAGTGCTAACTCCTTGAGAATCTTGTTCAATCCTCTTAGGATGACCCTCAGGATACAAAGGTTCCTGGGTCATTCTACCACCTCTAGTGACGACTCTGAGAGAATTGTCATTCAACTCATTGAGCAAGTCATTTTGAGACTTAAGTACTTGTTCTACTTGATTAGTAACCATAGAGGCATGTTTACTCAAAAGCTTAAGATTGTTGACGTTTCTATCCACACAAGAACTTAAATGACTAAGCATGCGAGTATTCTGTCCCAATTGTCTGCTAACATAATCATTGAAACTTTGTTGTTTGGCAACAAAGTTATCAAATTCATCCAGGCATAAGCTAGCAAGTTTATCAAAAGGAATATCACTCTCATTGAATCTACGAAGAGAATTTACCTCTACTACCTATATCGGGTTATCAAGACCATGGATCTCTTCGATAGGTGGTAGATTTTTGACATCTTCAAATTTAATGCCTTTCTCTTTCATAGATTTCTTAGCTTCCTGTATATCTTCAGGACTGAGGAATAGAATACTCTTTTCTTCGGAGTTGGCTTTGGAGGTGGTTCGGGAATAGTCCAAGCATTCTCATTGCACAAGATATTATTTAATAGGATCTCAGCTTGTTCTACAGTTCGTTCCCTAAAAACACAACCAGCACAACTATCTAGGTGGTCTCTAGAAGCATCGGTTAGTCCATTATAGAAGATATCAAGTATTTCATTCTTCTCAAGAGGGTGATCAGGCAAAGCATTCAGTAGCTGGACAAGCCTCCCAGGGAAATATTTCTCAGAGAAGTAGTAGACCATATCCTGGGGGCTACGCACACAACCAGGAGCAAGAGAAGTGAACCAGGTCTTAGCATCATCCTTTAGCGAGAAAGGAAACAACTTGAGGATATAGTAGTGGAGGATCTTTTCCTCACTCGTGAATAGGGTGGCTATATCGTGCAGTTTGGTAAGATGTGCTTCAACCGTTTCAGACTCATAACCGTGAAAAGGATCAGATTCGACCAGAGTGATTAACTCAGGGTCGACAAAGAATTCATAATCCTTATCGGTCACAAAGATAGGCGAAGTATCAAACTTCGGGTCGTATTTCATCCTAGCGTTCAAAGATTTTTCTTTCCACTTGCGCAGTAATTTCTCAACATCATAGCTATCCTTACAAGCAAGAAAGTCCTCATCTATCTCTCCCTCCATAACATAACCCTCATGCATATCAGGCAATTCATATCTAGGAGAGCTAGTTCTAATAGGTGAAATAACAGGTTCTACTTCAATAATCTCAGCAGTTTCAGAAGTATCATCACATCTAGCAGCAACTCTAGAAATTTGTGCATCAAGGAATGCACCTAGTGGCAAAGGAGTATCAAGCATAGCATCATCACAAGCATCATGGACAACAGAAGTAGCATCATCAAGCACACACGACACATCAAAATTTCTAGCAAGAGGTTGTGTCGCAAACTTACTCATAACTGAAGGTGAATCAAGTGCAGAGCTAGATGGTAGTTCCTTACCTGTCCTCGTAGTTGAGGG